>NW_015505185.1:3852245-3854530 GCF_001515645.1 Sinocyclocheilus grahami | reverse complement strand
AAAAAATTAACTTAAATGATTTTAGCAAATGGCTGCAATATAACAAAGAGTGAAAAATTTAAGGGGGTCTGAATACTTTCCGTACCCACTGTATATATATATATATATATATATATATATGTATGTATATGTCAATATGTGTCACTACATCAATGTTATCTGAATGTTTTGTGTTAATTCCTGTTGTTTTTTTTGTTATTAAACAGCAGTGGGTGCTGTATATGGATCACAAGTGCCCAGAACTTGCAGTTTGTTCACATATTGTTGTTCTTCAGTTGAGAGGTGGTATATATATATATATATATATATATATATGTATGTATATGTCAATATGTGTCACTACATCAATGTTATCTGAATGTTTTGTGTTAATTCCTGTTGTTTTTTTTGTTATTAAACAGCAGTGGGTGCTGTATATGGATCACAAGTGCCCAGAACTTGCAGTTTGTTCACATATTGTTGTTCTTCAGTTGAGAGGTGATGAAAATATTTGTGACATAAATCACAGGGAAAATGTATAGGTCTGCGTGGTAATTCAATGGCTGTTTTGTCCTCAAGGTCTCTGCACCAGTCATGTGACTGAAACTATGAACTGATCATGTATATTGATCATTCAAACAGATGGCACCTGTGCTTATTGCCTCAGAGATTTCAGGTGGCAAAGGAAGGGTTAAGGCTTTGATGGCCTTAATTTCGACCAGAACAATGTTCCCTCTGTGTCTGCATGCCTCAAATGCCGTTGTCAGGTGCTGGTTTTGCCAGGGAAATATTTCAGCACCTACTGTATGATTAAAGTTAGATCCAGAATTACTTTCTTCTCACCAGTCCACTGGACTTAATCACCAGGGGTTGTTGCAAACTACTCCATTAGGCCATTCTTGTGCTTTCGACATTAGCATTCAGGAGGGCAGTGGGTTCAACTGGATGGAGAACGTGCCAAGCTCAGCATCCCTCTGTTTGGAGTGAGTGGAGCCATCTGAGCACAGTATGTTTATCCTGGTTTGTTGTTCGTTTTGCTCTGTCCCTCGTGTGTAGGAGGTGTTAAGTCCTTCATTTTGTCTCCCTCTTTTAAGATCTTTTTTCCCAAAAATATTTTTTTATTGCAAAGTTTTTCATATAAGGTTGTCCACTGATTTTGTATTTGATTTGAATTTAATTTGCATTGAGAATTGCTTTAGAAATAAAACAATACATATCCTAAAAATATCCTGTTTGAGTTCTAACATTAAGGCTTTGCTCATATTGCAATTAATTAGTTTTTTTGTAAAACTAATACGTGTAATTCATTCTGAATGGATTGGAACCCATTTTCAAATATCTGGATTTTTGGATTGGATTGAATTTTGGATGGACTGTTTTGGCCAGTATGCCAAAAACATGCCAGATTTTTTCTGCCTGTCTGAACAAAGCCTTAAAAGGCTCTCAAAATGCAGTAAATTCTAACCAAAGATGGCCGATTGCAGGCAGTCAGTTAGTTGGCCAAGGAGGAATGATTACTTAAAGAACACCACTGAGCGGTGTTATGTCTTTAGCTCCATTACTCTCCTAAATAAATGATGGGGCATTAAATTAAACACATTTGATCTTTCAAAAATGGCGCTGTTCCACATTAGCACAATGATGTGTGGGGTGAGGTTGGGTGCCCTGTCATCTTTGATCTTTCTGCTCGGAATAAAAACTATATTGTCACTGATGTGCATAGATAAGTTTGTATAGAAGATAGATAGTCAGAGAAAGAGAGAGATTCTTTTGTTTAAACATAACTGTTATATGCACTCTGTTGCACAGTTCCAAAACCTGTAAATGTAGATTATTAATTAAATTGTTACTTTTTTAAAATGTTTTTGAAAGAAGTGTCTAATGCTCACCAAGGCTGCATTCTTTTGCTAAAAAAAATACCATAAAACCCGTAATATTGTGAAATATTATATTATTATTATTATTACTATTTAAAATACCTGTTTTATATTTGTATTTTTAAGTGCTGTTTATTTCTGTGATGTCAAAGCTGAATTTTAAGCAGCCATTATGCCAGTCTTGTCACATGATCCTTCAGAAATCATCTAATATGCTGATTTGGTGTTCCGGAAACAATATTGAAAAACATTCTGCTGCTTACTATTTTTGTGGAAACTGTGATTTTTCACCATTCTTTCGTTCAAAAGATCAGCATTTGTTTGAAATGCAAATCTTAAGGAATCATTATAAATGCCTTTATATATATATATATATATATATATATATATATATATATATATATATATATATATATATATATATATATA
>NW_015505185.1:3817470-3852182 GCF_001515645.1 Sinocyclocheilus grahami | reverse complement strand
TATATATATATATATATATAATATTTATATATATATATATATATAATATTTATTTAATTTTTTCTGTTATTTGTGTGTATACATTTTTATGCTTATTAGAGAATCGCTCCGATAGCTTAGCAAAATGGTAACAACTTAAAATCAATTGCAAATGCTGTGGGTGCTGATGAGGTCACATGACTAGGATGGCATCAGCTGTCTATGTAGGCATCTAGGCAGCTCACTAGGTTTTGTAACGGAGCTAATCTGGATCATAATTAACTTGGAAATAGATTGTAATATTTCAAAATGTGTGAATAGCTTCCCATATATTAAAATTAACTTGATATGGTGATAATAAACTGTAAGATTGCAATATCAAAAATCTTTAAGCAAATTTCTTTTTGGTTATTGTTGCATAGACTTATGTTGTAAAAATTTTTGTGTATTGCAGGTCAGTCATGATTTTGGCTTTTGTTCCTCTACACTGTAAAAAGTCATTAGTTGAATGCCACTGGCTAGCTAGTACGCTAACTGACGGTTACAGTAATGCTCGTCAGTCAAAAACTAATAAAATCTGCCTTTTCTTTTCCTCAAAAACGATAGCACACACTGTGACAATATAGTTTATAAGTAGATCACCAAAAACATACCTAATCTTGCGGCCACCTTTCAAACACGATCTGACTATGAAGTTCAGTTCGTTGTCTTCTTCTGGTGATGTTTTGTTTAAACCAAACTTCCGCCACCTATTGGTGCACTTCCGCCACCTACTGGTCTAGAGTTATTAGGGCACATAGTGGGATTTAATCCAGCAAACTAGATGCTCTTAAGTACTGTTTACTAAAGTTGTTTAGTTTAACTATTGCATCCACCTGAAAGTTCACATAACACAGTGTAATTAAGTAAATTCAACAAATTTGTAAAAATCAGTTATGTTTACTCGCTTTTCTTAAGTAGATTCAGTGATTACTTTTTACAGTGTATACTGTCTTCACTTTTTTTTCCCCAAATGGCACCACCTGCTGCTTTTAATTAGAGCCAGAAAGTAACTAAAATATCCTGAGTCCACAGATGCAGCCCAGCTCTCATCTGTGGCATTTTAAATCATAGACTGTCTCCAGTCAGAGAGGAAGGAGGCGTCTGTAACACTATATTGCTAGCCTTATAATTACACTGATGGGCATTTAGCATTGTAAAACGACGGTAGTTGTTCTGTGAAAAGTGCTTTGTGTCATTTGTCACAACTGCTAAATAATGCCTACTTTTAATTGGTTCCAGTTTATGGTGCTGAATTTTGCTTTCTGAAACTAGCTGTCTGATAAATTAGTCTTATTCACAATTAGAAACTAATTGGCTGTTGATTTTTTTTTATTATGACATTTTAATTAGAGCCATTGTATAATTTCCTTTGGGTTTTTTAAAATAAAAATAACATTGTCCTGACAGTGAGTGTTTCTTCTAAAAAGACATCAAGTGGAAAAATGACAGCACCTAACGGCCGTGTTCAAGGCTACAGTAGCTTGTATAATAGAAGAAAGGACCTATATTTAACTCAAATCTATTACAGTGTCTTCAATCAATCAGAACAAGGTGTTCCTTTAGATGCTTGTGGCTCAGCGTTCTGCTGACTGGGTTTTCCAGTGAAGATGTCCTCTCCTTGGCCTGCAAAAACTTGTTTGCTTGATCTCTCCACCCAAGAGGACAGAGCCCTCAGTGAGTGAAAAATGAATAAGGAAACTCATTGGACATTTGACCCAGTTCATACCCTCATCGATCATAAGCAGTTTATCATGATTATGATAGCTGTCATGGCATGGCAGTCTATTAGTCATTTAGTAGTATAGGAAATGAAGGACTTGCGTAGTTGTTTTTGATTGCCATGTGTCCCTAAACCAGCCTTGCAACTAATTTACATGGCAGAGAGTAATAAAAAAAACCCTGCATATTAAATTAGCCTTTTTTCCACTTTTAAAGTCTTCCATTTAATCTCTTATATAAGAAACAAGTGAGAATGGCGTGCAATGAATGAGGTACGGTCAGCTATTATCGCAAAAAGTAACCCTGACAGGGTGATCATAAGCCTGAAGAAAAGAGGAAATCATTTATTTTCTTATTTGCTTATCTTATTTCTACTTCATCACAACAATCCGTCAGCTTAGCAACTAAAAAAAATAGAAATTGCGGACTGATATGTGAAAGTATTTTCCTTTCTCTTTGGAGTGTTACAAGCTGTTCGTGAATAGATAAGATCCCTAAAGTTGCAAAGACTAAAGTCTCAAACCCAAAGAGATATTCTTTATAAAAGTTACGACTCGTCCACACCCTCCTAAAACGCCTTATTTAAACACACCCCCACATGTCTACGTCACTGTGTGGGAAGATTTGCATAACACCTCCCAAATGTTCACGCAAAGAAAGAAGGCGTAACTTTGATTCTCGCTGTAGTATTGTTACCGCCGCCGCCATGTCGTGGAGATGCTGGGTTTTTCTTTGTGAAAGCGAAACTACTTTGTTTGGTCTTCCAAAAAAGGACACAACTAGAAATCAGTGGTTAAGTTGTATTTACAACACTGTTCCAGAACAGTTCAAACCAAATATTCATATGTGTGCAACGCATTGTATGGAGGATGAGGACTGTTTCCTGGGAGAGTAGCCTACAATGCCGGTGTTCCAGTGAATTCAGATCCCCTGTTTCCCCTTCGGCGCACATGCTGACCCTAAAGGATTTGCCACTGACGATTCAAACGCGAGTTTTGAGCAGTGTAGAGTAGCACTTGTTGTTTGTTGTTTCTCCGATCACAAATGCAGACATGGTTTTATGTTTACGCAGCGCGATGCAATGCGTAAAAAGACAGTATAAGTAATTATAATTAGTAATTATGTCCCCACTGGATGCAACAAATGCCTTGTTTGTAATGGGTTTTATTGGTTTGGTCTCGTTGCACCGGGACACAGCATTACAGTATGGTAAGGGGCGTAACATTTCCATCACACACTTGAGGAATTCGGCCAATCACAACGCACTAGATAGCTGGCCAATCAGAGCACACCTCGCTTTTCAGACCGATGAGCTTTGTAAAAATCTATGCGTTTCAGAAAGGCGGGGCATAGAGGAGAAACAATAATGTACAGTATGTGGAAAATAATGTTTTTTGAACCTTAAACACATTTCATTACACCAAATACACAAAGTAATGTTCTTTTTTTAGCAACGTCATATGACCCCTTTAACAGTAGTTATAAGAAATATTTGATGCTCTGTGCTGCGTTTGACCAATTGGAATAAAGTATTCTAAAGAACTGTGTAATAAATCTAATTTACAGTTTTTATTTTTTTTTCAAAAATCCCATTATTGTGCAAAGATGAACAATTAATAATGCAGTCCATTTTTACCTGCACTAACATTTTGCATAATAAATTAGAACGTAAGAAATAAAGCATTTGATTCAAAACACGCCATAGTTTGATTCATACCTCTATTTAACGGCCCTCACAAATGATGTTGGACCTGGCCACATGACATTATGACTTACGGTAAGAGAGGTCCATTGTTTTCTTGACAGTATGAAGAATTGTGGCCTCTCCTCTCTCTCCATACAATTTGATTGTAGTGACATTTTTGCTCTGTGCCAGTGTAGATTGCAATCCCCATGCATTCTCTTCAGGCTCATTTCATATCTGACGTGAGGTAATGACTTCAAAAAAAATTACTTGGGCGTTTATGTCATTTGTGTCACTGCTTGGCCCAGAGCTTTACAAGCAGCATATTCTGCTGTCACATAAACATTTTCCATTGCAATATTTGTGTCACGAGCTGCCTTATAAAGGTTAGAAAACCCTGCATAAATACGCAGTCATAATGTTGCTATGTCTGCATTTTAGACCCTCTGAAATAACGGATTTCCACATAAGCATTTTGTCATTCTCATTAGCATTCTGAGCTGTGCTCTGTGAAGTCGACGCATCTTTTTTCATTCTAGAATCCTTGGGCGAAATAGATCGATGTCTGAAATCAAACAAACATGGAGCTTTTGTCAAAGTTCTGTCACAAAGAGTAAGCCTAATTGCACTTGAGCTGTTTTTCCATAAATAATATAGCATCCAAGCAT
Organism: Sinocyclocheilus grahami; assembly: GCF_001515645.1. Taxonomy (NCBI): domain Eukaryota; kingdom Metazoa; phylum Chordata; class Actinopteri; order Cypriniformes; family Cyprinidae; genus Sinocyclocheilus; species Sinocyclocheilus grahami. The sequence continues at coordinate 3,848,090 of NW_015505185.1, read as the reverse complement.
ATTTAAAAAAAAAAAGCTCTTGCGGTCAGTGTACATAACTTTGTCAGATCTACTGTTGACAGTAGATACTTCTCAGTGTTTTGAATACTGATCAACCAATACATATTTGTAATGTCTGATGGCAATACGGACATATAGAAAGTAGAGTAAAAACGGAAAATGTCAGGTCAGTATATTCTGGTCAAAATATGTCTTTCATCAGTTGTAATATATTTTTGCCCACACTGGACGCCAGATATGCTGGTTGTTTAATTGATTTGTGGTTTAAAATGGTTTAACTGGTTACACAGGTTAAATGTCCTGCAGATGTCCTTGATTTATCTCTCCCTTTCTTTTTTGATTTCTTGAAGTTGCAAAATTCTTTGTCGTAGTCATGGCCAGCTATGAGGCCACCAATGTCCGGACCTCGGTAAATTTTTCATGTTCAAAAATAAAATTTGTTCTATGAATGACTAATTTGCTGTTTAAAACTCCTTATATGAGTGTCTGCATGTATAATTCAGTTTAGACAGTTTGCAAGAATGTTTAGCATCCGTGGTGTGAAAATAATCGCTGGCGGAGTGAACGAGGCTTGAGAGAGTTGTGAGTGAGGGAGATCACAGCCAGATCCAGCTATTATAAGCGTCTTTGGACTTGTCATTTTACACGTAATTTGACACTTTAGAAAGTTAATAAAGTGGGAAGTTGCAGTTTAGGGTTAGCAATATATTTATCTTGTCTTATTTACAAAATATATGAACTAATTTCAGTTTATTTCTTATTTATTTTTCAATTTTTATTGGTTTTCATAGCAATATTTGGCATCGCCGGCACATAATAAAACGCCCACGGGCAAGTTATTGCTGACAGGTACCACATTCGGTAAGGAAAACGCAAAAAACAACATGATATTATCTGTCAGAAACATTATCAAGGCTATCAAAAACAGTAGCATTTAACATTAGTACACAGATCTGTTGAACAAATAGGTTACAGAATGAAATGAAAAATGCAAACACTAACCATGAAGAGGTCTGTGCCTTTTCATTCAGTATAGTAGTTACATTTTCACAAAATCATGCTAACAACATTCATAAGAGCACTAGACAAAGACCTCACCCCAGACCTCACTAATTTTCAAACCCTGGTTACAGCCATGGCCTTAGTACATGTTTGGAGGCTATACTGTACTGGATGAATTCCAAGCTCTTCCAGGAAGTTTTATATACTAGTCATTGAGAAGTAGGCTTGTTCTAAAACTTGAAGTAGAATAAAACTGTTTGATAGAAGTAGCAAGCGTTGCACAACCACAAACGTTTTTCATTGTACAAAAAGAGCTAATGGATCCTTTTCGTTTGCTTAATAGGCAAAAAGTTTCTCCAACAATATTATAAGAAACAACCTCCAACACCCCAAATATTATTTCACCACCAATGCAGTGACGCAGCAGCTCCGCTGGTCTTCCACTGCTCAGAATCTGTCTGTGTTTATTTAGGTGGAAGAGGTCAAGTTCGAACTGCTTGTGGTCTTTGTAAATTCCAGCCTGAAGTGTTTTAAAAAGTGTCTGTTTAATCTGTAAGGTCACATTCACTCCCTTGTTTTAAGGGAGTATTTCTACTCAGGCCTTGTGCAAGGTATTTGGCAGTTTTGAGCAAACAGATGGTCACTGGAATATCTTTTAGTAGTTAGAGTGGGGGGGGCTGACACAGCATTGGAACGCTTCCATTTAGGAGGGAGTCAGACATAAACAACCTGCTAATATGAGTCCGGTCATGGCAGGGCCTGTTCATCTTCATCATCACCACCCCTCTATGTAGTACATTGTCCATGGTGCATCGTCTAGTCACTGAGGTTTAGTATTAAAATAAAAACAGCATGATTTAGACTGATTAGACACATGATTTAGACTAGGTAAATGCCAGCTTGGCTGTACAATTGTTTTCATGCTGAATCCTCATGCTAATAAATATTATTTTCTCTTGTAATTAACAGTACAAATGGTGTTGTAGATATTATACAAAATATTTCTTGGATATTATACAAAATATTCTTTAAGGAGCAATTTGATACAGTTCAGATGGATGGAATAACCGATGCTTAAAGGGAATATTTTACCTGATACAAGTGAAGACGAGCTTAAGAAAGCAATTTGTCTCCTCCTGTTGAAAAATGCAACACCTTTGTCCTGTAAATCGATCAGCTTTGACATCTTACCACTGAATAAAAACAAAATGTCCGCAACCATTCCCTAAGGCAAAGAGGCAATTTTCATCATTTTCTGCAATTGTCTCTTCACTTGTCAAGGGCCAATGGTGGTTATTTGTAGCGCATCAGTTTGAGGAGCACTTGATTGTGTGAGGTTACTTGGAATGTCTCATAGTGCAATGACATCTTAAATGGCTCAGGGGCTTGTTTAGTTTGTCACCAGGCTGTAACGGTCTAACTTGCAGGGGTCTGATGTATACATTTTGCGTACGCACAAAATGGGCATGGAAATGTGCGTACACAATTTTCCACGCACATATCGGGATTTATAAAAAATAAACTAGGCGTAAATATGTGGGCACCGTACGGACACTCTAGACCAGGGGTGGGCAAACTTGGCCCTTCCAGGCCACTTTCCTTCAGAGTTTAGCTCCAACCCTAATCAAACACACCTGAACAAGCTACTTATTGTCTTCAAGACTACTAGAAGGCTACAGGCAGGTGAGTTTTATCAGGGTTGAATCAAATCTCTGCAGGAAAGTGGCCTGGAAGGGCCAAGTTTGCCTATCACTGCTCTAGACCATGCGTATGCACTCTTTTACTGGAGTGAGCGAAATAAGGAAGCAAACAGAATTATTTTAAAGTCTGTTTTACATTTGACATACACATTTAGATTAAATATGACACTGAATAATGAAGTTAAGCACTGAAATTTCATGAAATTATTATCCAGAAATTACAGCATTTGTATATGAATTATACGAATTATATATTAATCTCTTTCCATAAAAATATAGGCTATAAACATTCTAAAATATATGTTTACCTTTTAGGCAAATTGCATAAATTAAAATAGTGATGTCTCAAAACGCATTTATAGTCCGTAGGCTACTGCGTTAAACATGGTGTCACGTGAATGGAAATATGCATGGAAATTATATGCATGGTAAGCTCCATATATGGCTATTTCGGGGAGGAGACGGTGTGGAGATTCATGTACGCACAATCTTCCGCTGACTGGGTATTACAAAGGGAATTTTGCGCAGGTTCTGGTGTACGCATGGCTTTATAAATCTGAAAACTTTTGTACGTACGCAAAATCTATCTTTTGTGCGTACGCACACATTTAGGATGAAATCTACGTAAAGTTTTATACATGAGGCCCCTGGTCTTTTTTTTTTGGGGCTATAAGAGGTTCATTTTTTAACTCAACCTTTCCCTTCTATACTAATCTGAGATGCAAACTGCTGAACCGTTTCCCTTAATGGAGGCTGTTTGTCACCGTTTCGTGCAGCAATAGGAAATGAAGCAGCAAAAAAAGAGAATATTGTTCCTAAACTCTCACTCATGTCAGAGCCCTTAAAATATGGTACAAGAGTCAGCTAGATGTGAAATGGCTTTGGAACATAGAGAGAACTCTGAGAGAAACTCTGAGAGAGTTTCATGTCGATTGACAGAAACTGACTTTGAACCTTACTGGAAGACATTTCATTTTATGCAGGTGTGAGACTCATTTTCTGAGGGTATATTCTAAATCCATGCTCACTTCCACTGAAAATGTCTAAAAGTGATTTTTCTTCTCAAGTGCTTAAAGGTACAATATGTAAGTTTTCATCACAGGAGGGCACGTATTCAAAACAAACAAAGAAACAAAGGCGTAGTTTGATGAAGCCGTGACTGAGTGTAGAATCATGGGAGTTGTGGTCTTCATCCCCACAGCCGACGCAATCCGACAGGACTCGGGCAGAAATCATGTTCATGGATGAGCAAATGTATTAAAGATTTATTAACATCGTAGTATGAAGCAGAGTGAGGCGGAAAGCAGTCGAAGCGAAACGAGGCCGCTGAAGCAATTGCTAATGAGAGACGAGAGTGACACGGCTCGAAAGCAGCCGCACTTTAACACTTCCGCTACTTCCGGTTGTGCGTATGTGGGGTAAAGCAGCGCTGTTTTATCATACTAGATACGTTTGAAAGTTCTGTTATAATGCTACTCTGTGCGGTCGTCTAGTCTAGTCTGTTCTAGTGGTTTTTGGATATTTTAATAAAAAAATCGTACATATTGTGCCTTTAACCATGTTTACCTATTCCCTTTCAACTGATAATTAAATGAATCTTCATCCCCACAGCCGACGCAATCCGACAGGACTCGGGCAGAAATCATGTTCATGGATGAGCAAATGTATTAAAGATTTATTAACATCGTAGTATGAAGCAGAGTGAGGCGGAAAGCAGTCGAAGCGAAACGAGGCCGCTGAAGCAATTGCTAATGAGAGACGAGAGTGACACGGCTCGAAAGCAGCCGCACTTTAACACTTCCGCTACTTCCGGTTGTGCGTATGTGGGGTAAAGCAGCGCTGTTTTATCATACTAGATACGTTTGAAAGTTCTGTTATAATGCTACTCTGTGCGGTCGTCTAGTCTAGTCTGTTCTAGTGGTTTTTGGATATTTTAATAAAAAAAATCGTACATATTGTGCCTTTAACCATGTTTACCTATTCCCTTTCAACTGATAATTAAATGACCTGGTGACCCAGCAAAAAGTTGTTATATTTAAAGAGACTGTAGGGTTTTCTATTGCAATGTGACTTGACCCGTGGTCTTGTGTTATAGCATGTTTTCCTTTTCTGAGAGTTCTGTTGAGACAAGGAACAGCTGACGGCTGCATTTCATCACTAGTTCATAACAACGACTAATCCTAATTATTTTAACCTCCTGCTTGTGTTTATTTATTGTGCCATTTAATGTTTGGATATTAATTAATAAATACATGTTGATTTATTCTTCTTTACATAGATGTTCCTGGCATGCAGACATTAAAAATGTAAAAAGTTGGTGTAAGAAGTCTTTCATGTCTGGCACGACCAGATCAAATTAACCCATAATTAAGCCACCTGCTCTATAGATTACCGTTCCCCTCCTAGATCTGCCACACACACACAGCAGTAAATAGATGCTTAATTATTCAGCAGTTCTCCAAAATGGATTCTCTTCTCTTCATGGGAGTGCAAGAATAATTGCTTTCTTCGCAATTAACAAACACTGACAGCTAATTTGCAGAAACACAGGCTCATTGCAACTCGTTTTGGTTATGTAAGAAGTCATTTATGTCTTAACACACCCTTGAAAAAGCATATTTTAGTCTGGCTTGTAAAAGCTGAGCTAAAAAAGTTGTTCATATTTAAGTCCCAACAACATGGATTGTTTTTGCTAAAGCAGATTAGCTGATGCTAGTACAACATTGCAGCCTTCACATTTATGTCTTAACACACCCTTGAAAAAGCATATTTTAGTCTGGCTTGTAAAAGCTGAGCTAAAAAAAGTTGTTCATATTTAAGTCCCAACAACATGGATTGTTTTTGCTAAAGCAGATTAGCTGATGCTAGTACAACATTGCAGCCTTCGCAGATTCATCACTGTTGAAATTGATTCAGTTAATCTAGTCTATCCTAATATTTTTCATGAGCCTTTGGGTTATTTTTTAAGTGGGCATTCACATGAGACCTTGGTGACGTAAACTAACTCCCATTGCTCTGTTGGGTCCTCTAAATGCCGGATATGCCTCCCACCAGCGCAGTGCACATGAAAGGCTGCTGGTGGTCTCTATTCACTCCCTGATGTCCCTGATTACTGTTTGGGTGCACTCTGCAATGATTCATTTAGCAGATAAGCAAAGGAGGTATTCAGAGGTATGATGTGCCATGCTTATAAATACGGGAACCCTCATGAGAGGCAGACTGGAGATTAATTTGGATAATTTTCTTGTGTATTTTTTCAACACAACTTGTTTTCTTGAACTTTATTTCTATTTAAATCAGCCTATGTGTGTCATATTTTTGCAAGTTTTCATTTAACTTTCTGAAAGTGTACAGCTCTAGTGATTGGGGTTGGAAGGATTTTTAAGTCTTGTGATCATCAAGGCTGCATTTATTTGATTAAAAATACCGTAAAAACAGTAATAATAGGGCTGCACAATTAATCGAATTTCTAATTGTAATTCTGATTACAATTATGGATGCCACAATTACGTAATCGTTCAAAGCGGCAATTAATCGTTCAAACTCCACTTATGTTATTCTGCGTGCTTAAAATGCATTTTTTTCTTTCTGCATGTTATCTTAATGGTTTTCCCATTATTTTAATTTTAGTTTTAGTATAACATTATAATACCATTCATATTTTTACTTTTTTATAATTTAAAGAAGAAACCAATCCGATGTTTAGTTGACATTTGAGGCTTAATACTAGTGCCATTTAATGTTTGGATATTAATTAATAAATACATGTTGATTTATTCTTCTTTACATAGATGTTCCTGGCATGCAGACATTAAAAATGTAAAAAGTTGGTGTAAGAAGTCTTTCATGTCTGGCACGACCAGATCAAATTAACCCATAATTAAGCCACCTGCTCTATAGATTACCGTTCCCCTCCTAGATCTGCCACACACACACAGCAGTAAATAGATGCTTAATTATTCAGCAGTTCTCCAAAATGGATTCTCTTCTCTTCATGGGAGTGCAAGAATAATTGCTTTCTTCGCAATTAACAAACACTGACAGCTAATTTGCAGAAACACAGGCTCATTGCAACTCGTTTTGGTTATGTAAGAAGTCATTTATGTCTTAACACACCCTTGAAAAAGCATATTTTAGTCTGGCTTGTAAAAGCTGAGCTAAAAAAGTTGTTCATATTTAAGTCCCAACAACATGGATTGTTTTTGCTAAAGCAGATTAGCTGATGCTAGTACAACATTGCAGCCTTCGCAGATTCATCACTGTTGAAATTGATTCAGTTAATCTAGTCTATCCTAATATTTTTCATGAGCCTTTGGGTTATTTTTTAAGTGGGCATTCACATGAGACCTTGGTGACGTAAACTAACTCCCATTGCTCTGTTGGGTCCTCTAAATGCCGGATATGCCTCCCACCAGCGCAGTGCACATGAAAGGCTGCTGGTGGTCTCTATTCACTCCCTGATGTCCCTGATTACTGTTTGGGTGCACTCTGCAATGATTCATTTAGCAGATAAGCAAAGGAGGTATTCAGAGGTATGATGTGCCATGCTTATAAATACGGGAACCCTCATGAGAGGCAGACTGGAGATTAATTTGGATAATTTTCTTGTGTATTTTTTCAACACAACTTGTTTTCTTGAACTTTATTTCTATTTAAATCAGCCTATGTGTGTCATATTTTTGCAAGTTTTCATTTAACTTTCTGAAAGTGTACAGCTCTAGTGATTGGGGTTGGAAGGATTTTTAAGTCTTGTGATCATCAAGGCTGCATTTATTTGATTAAAAATACCGTAAAAACAGTAATAATAGGGCTGCACAATTAATCGAATTTCTAATTGTAATTCTGATTACAATTATGGATGCCACAATTACGTAATCGTTCAAAGCGGCAATTAATCGTTCAAACTCCACTTATGTTATTCTGTGTGCTTAAAATGCATTTTTTTCTTTCTGCATGTTATCTTAATGGTTTTCCCATTATTTTAATTTTAGTTTTAGTATAACATTATAATACCATTCATATTTTTACTTTTTTATAATTTAAAGAAGAAACCAATCCGATGTTTAGTTGACATTTGAGGCTTAATACTATAGAAAAGCACTAAAAGTTTTTCAGTTAGTGTTTTCAACTTGTTTGTTTTCAATTGCAATTGCAATTACAATTTCAAGGGAATAATCAATAATTATGATTTTTGTCATAATCGTGCAGCCCTAAGTAATAATGTGAAATATTATTACACAATAACTGTTTTCTGTTTTAGTACATTTTGAAATGTAATTTATTCCTGTGAGCAAAGCTGCATTTTCTGCCATTAATCCAGTTTTCAGTATCACGTGATCTTTCAGAAATCATGCTAATATACTGATTTGCTGCTTAAGAAACATTTCTTATTATTATAAATGTTGAAAACAGGATTCTTTGATGAATAGAAAACTCTTCATTGTCACTCCTTATTAGGGTTGCAAAAATTTCCAGAAATTTTGGAAACTTTCCAGGATTTTTGGGAATATTCCAGGGATTTTTTTTTGAAAGTTTCCGGAAATTTACCGGACATTTTCCACCCCTTTGCAACCCTACTCCTGATCAGTTTAACGCAGCCTTGCTGAATAAAAGTATTAATTTGTTTCTTTTAAAATAATTAAATACTGACCCCAAACTTTTTAAATCCTCGTATAAACATAATTTCTTAAACATAAAACTTTTTAAGCAGATTTGTAGCAGAAATCCAACAATGGACAACATTGAAAGCACTTCTCTGTCAGCTTTTTTTTTTTACAGTGCTTGGGTTTGTGCAAATGAAAAGCTGTCTCATTAGATGATAGTGTTTTGGCTGATGCCAGGCCCGCCCTGGCTTCCCTGATATGGGTTCCAGAGGCTTAGTCCCTCGCTCACAGAGACTGATAAGCTGGGGAAAATCTCTGAGCTGAGGCTGCAAGAAGGTGGATTGATTCTCTAGGGCAATTCAGCGATGATTACTACAGGCACAGCGCCGATCTTGTGACTGGCACACATGAACGCGAGAACGGTTGAGGGTCCACAACTGTTACACTGGCAGTTTTCAGGTGTTGATGGGATCCACAGACAGAAAGAAATCTCTTATGCCCACCCAGGCTGCATTATTTTTTTCAATTTTAATGTTTTTAAAATGTAATATTCCTTTGATGGAAAAGCTGAATTTTCAGCCATTATTCTATAGTTTTCAGTATCACACGATCCTTCAGAAATCATTTTAATATTTGCTGCTCAAGAAACATTTATTATTATCAGTGATGAAAAAGGTTATGCCACTTACTACTTTTGTGGAAGCCATGATAAATGTTTTTTTCAGTGTTCTTTGATGAATAGAAAGTTAAAAAGAACATCATCTATTTGGAATACAAACCTTTTGTAACAGTATAAACCTATTTTTTAACATTTTAATGCATTCTTGCTGAATAAAATTATAAATTTCTTTAAATAAACATCTTACTGGTCCCAAAACTTTGAGCAGTAGATTCAACATTTATAACCACAGTTATAGAGCATAAAATGTGAAATTGAATGGTCCGTTTTAGGAATTATGGATCTGCTATATTTAGAGGATCTGGAATGGCATTGAGCGGTGACAATGTTGGAAATTGACTCTTGTTTCTCCACTGCACCCCTCATAAGGTTTATGGATGTGTCAGCCGTTTGAAGTGTCACATGGTGCAAATGCTAATCTGCTGTTTGTTTTATGCAGTGCTCTGTGTGTGTCTTTCTACAGGGTCTTTGGTGATCAGTGGGATGATAGTGAGGCGGTTTGGAGTCTGGATTGAAGGAGCATGGTGAAGCACCAACCATTACAGGTCTATGAGAGACAGTTGTGTTTATCATGTCTAACCGGAATCTACGGATGCCGCTGGAAACGCTACCAGCGGTCACATGATGACACCACCAAGGTGAGTTATCCCGTCGCCAAACCATCTGGCTGTGATGTGAAGACTATATTAGAGCTCAAATCCCACAGCTAATGTTTTAGATGTCACATTTTAATTTATAACACGTATGCTATTTGACTTGAGTGTTTATGCGAACAGTTTTGATTCAGTGAAGTGTTTCGGGACAGATTTCCATGAACCGTATTTAAGGCAGGTTCACACTGCCCCAACAAAATGCAATGTTTCAAACAAGCAAACGTTGGCTTTTTTTGATTCTGAGCCATTTCATAATGATCCGACTGATTCAAAACCTGATATATAGAGTCAATAAAATGTCTCAATAAAGAGTCATTTTAACTCATAGGTCTTCAACGCTGCTCCTGGGGACCCACTGTCCTGCAAAGTTTATTTCCAACCTGCTTCAGCACACCTGGCCTGTGACTTTTTAAGTGATCCTGAAGACCTGATTAGCTGGTTCAGGTGTGTTTGATTAGGGTTGGAGCTGAACTCTGCTGGAAAGTGGGTCCCCAGGAGCAGGGTTGAAGACCTATGTTTAACTCATTCATTTAAGGGAACTGACTCAAAATATTCTGAATTAGTGCTGGGCGGTATACCGGTTCATACCGAATAATTAATTTTTGTTATGATATGAATTTTTAAAATACCGCAATACCGGTGTATGTCGCTTAAACAACGTTCGGACCGCGACACTGTTTGAAAGGGGTAATATCACATGCACTTTTTTGTTTGTTGTTTTTTTTTAGTTTGTTACTCAGATGCAGACAGTGCGTTGCATGAGACAAAGTAATATAGCCAAAACAACCGCAAAGCCACTCTTTAGTGTAGATGCATGTTGATTTTATCAGACGATGCCGCGATTATAAATGAGAGTGACTCCTGGTTAACATTAAAAGGGGTCGTGTTTAGTCACTATTTAGTGTGGTATTTTTTGACGACTATTCACTCATCATGACAGTAAAAGAGGTCATTCTAAGTCAATATACTGCTGTATTTCCTCTCTCAATCAGTAGAAAATATGGTTAACACCCGGTCATGCATGGAAAAAATAAATACCGCCATGTACCGTGAAACCGGTATAATTTTGGAAAATACCGTGATATAAATTTTTGCTCATACCGCCCAGCACTAGTCTGAATCACATAAGTGATTCCTTCGCGAATCAGACTATACTGATCCAGCATGTTTGTTGTTGTGTGGAGTCCTTTAGAAAACCATTTAGGTTCATATGGTTTAAGTAACTACCTATACATATGCAGATTGTTTTGAAAGCATAATACACTCTTAAAAATAAAGGTTCTTTATTGGCATTCCACAAAGAATCTTTAACATTCGTGGACCATTTCCACGGCTCAAAAGGTTCTTTATAATGGAAGGTTCTTTAAATTATTAAAATGTTATTTACATTAAGAAAAAAAAAATTCTTTAAGAACTGTACACAAAAAGGTTCTTTAGGAAAACCAGAATGGTTCTTTCTATTGCATTGCTACTAAAACAAGGATTGGAATTTAATCAGGTCACATGTTGAGTCATAGTTTCCAAGAAAACTTTTCCGAGAAGATCAAAGTCTTGATTAGTCAAGGGTCACGGTTCAGTATGGGCTCAGAAATTCATTAGCTGATCGCAAACTATGTGTTTCCTTGTGTTCTTTATTTGTCACTTAGATCAATGTGACGCGTCTATCATTGTCTTTGTTTTGTGCATAGACAAAGATGATGTAGTGTCAATATGAGAACACAAGCTTATTCAGAAACGCCAGGTCATTAAGAGGTCAGCTGAAGATCTGATCACATGGCCAGCCATTTAAAAATGTTCTTAGTGTATTTTGAATCAACATTTGCACTGTAAACATATCAAATTACCAGACCTTATTCAGTAATAAAACACAAAAGTGAGATGGAAGCATTTAATTACTGATTTTACTATATTTAATGATGTTAGAAATTGAGTCCTTTTGTTTAAGGGTCTTTTGATTGGGGTTTGCTCACATCTGCTTCAATAGAGTCAAGTATAAGTAAGTAACGATCAGTCTTTTAAACACGAAAGTACTTTTTGTCTAGGATACTGCTTCCCTGCATTTAATTAAGGGACATGTGCTGAGCATCAGGGGAATTGTGACGTTATTTATGCGTGTTGAAAGAGCCGTCTCCAGACTGCCAACAAATGGTATTATCCTCATTGCCTAATGCAGTGAGCGAGGCCAAGAGTCCATGAGGAGGATGTTCCGCTTTAGTAAAAGACTTTAATCAAAGCATTGCATGTCTGTATATCTTTTTACATTAGTGGAATATGTAGCTAGAACAGCAGCTGTGGATTTGTGTGTCATGGGAATGTGTGCTCTTTCATGTTGTACATACCCTTTCATTTGCCACTGTAAGTGTAACGCTAATAAACATCCTCTAGTTTTTTTTTTTTTTTGTCTTTTCAATGGTCTCTCCAAATAGTTGCAGTGGCTCATAAACACACAAGTGTTAATGGAAAACCTATAGTCCTGTCTTTTCATTCAGTGATTTTTAAAAAAAATTAGGCTAATCAAATATCCCTGAAGGTGCATTTGTTAATGTTTGCTTTCCTTTAGAGAGAGTTTTGCCTTTGAGCATTACTGCTTTCAGATGTGTAAGGTCCCTGTGGGAGAAGAGAGTTGGGACACAATTGCTTGTCAGAGAATCAGGCTGTAAGATGAGACTCAAGCGAAAGGAGAAGACTTTGTGTTGAAAATCAGTGACACAGATTTTAACCGTGTTCATGTTGCTGAGAAGAGCTGGAGAGATGGTTGTCAGAGAAACCAAGATAAAGTTGGAGGCTTATCAGTACAGATGCATGTCGATAAAGGAGGACCGTCACACAACACCAGGGAAACTACATCAATTTCTAAAGAATCTGTTGGAAGTAAGTTTGATAATTATTTACAAAAAAGTATATCCTTTGTTATTGGTGCTAACTCATAATACAGACATCAAATCATGCAGGAACTATTCCAGTGGATCTGAGTTTTTTTTTTTGCTAGGCAGACAATAAAATGGGTGAATGAATCCATGAACTATAACATTAACTATATTTTACTTTAAAAAAAAAAGAAGAAAAAAAAAAGAATTTAAATTGCATGCATTTTTTAAAATTGCAATTAATATAATTTTAAAGTGTTTGATATATATAAAATGTATATTATATACAGTATAATATAAAATATATGAATTATGTATATAAAATATATAATTGTAAAGAAATGTGTGTACATATACTGTATACACACACTTAATAATTTTATATAATTAAAATAAATATATAGTTTTTGGACATGGTAATATGATAATACTGTGATTTTTATGTATTTATTTCTTTATTAATTTTTTGACATGTGCTATGGTATTCCATGGTATTCGAGTACCTTATAGTGAATACCATGATAATTGCATGCAATAATCATCCCTTTCTGTTTTATATCAAAGTTCTGTAGTATTTCTATTCGAAATCATTGGCCTTCCATGGTACCGTGCTCAGGGTAGGTGTATGAGCTTGCTTTTGAACTTTTTTCGGATTCAGAACATAGTGTAAGTCAACTAGATGGAGAGATGCATCACATCTACAATCAGAGTGCAGCTGGATCAATGCCTACTATAATAAAATGAACCATAACAGATAAGATGTATATTTCCATTTTAATTCCACAAAAGAAGACTAAGCCATTGCCCTGGTTTCCTGTTGTTCTGTGGCTCTCAGCTGCTTGTACTGTGCTGTCAGCGATTTCGACTCAGTCTTGACTGTCCGCAGCGGGAGGCCTGACCCTGTCCACAGAAACAGCCAGTTCAGCTGTCTGCGAGAGAGAGAGAGAGAGAGAGAGAGAGAGATAACCAGACCAGAATGCACTGTGGTGTCAATTCTCGATGAATACAGCTAATGTAGTTTCCTGCCACTTTTAAGTGAAACAGGATATGCTGTCTTTACTCATACATAAAAATTTGACCTTTGTCCCATCCTGCCACAGTTGATAGTTTCATTGTCCAGGTCTCGCCCTCATATGACACACTAAACTATGAGATGAGAGACCAGGGATGATGCAAAGCGCATCCATATTTCATGATTCCAGACTCAATCTGTGGAATCATTGGAGCGGAGAGATTCTGTCTGTCATTTCAAACTCGATACAAAGCCTTTGTGCATTAACCCCAGTAGAGCATGGTGTACAGTGGTCTAATATGACTAGTTCTGTTGAATTATTCTATACGAAGCCTGTCTTTGTGTCTGTTAAGAGTGTGTGTGTGTGAGAGAGAGAGAAATGTGTGTTCGTCTCCTGTTTAAGCTGTAAGTTGTGCTCCACTGAAAAGAGATCCCTCCTCAGTAATAATTGAGAGTTTTTCCATTTACGTATCCCAACACAAAGGGCACGTGAATAGGAGTGTCATTTTCTCCCACAAGCCCCTGTGTGGTCTGTGCAAGCCAATATAGCTAAAAAAAACAATTCCAGCAGGAACTGGCATGCAGTGGAATAACTGTGATCCATTATATACAGTGCCGTCCAAACATTTGGGGTCGGTAAGATTTTTAAAAGGTTTTTGAAAGCGGTCTCTGATGCTTACCAAGGCTGCATTTATTTGATACAAAAATGCAGTAAAAACAGAAGTATTGTTAAAGCTAATTTGAAACAACTTTTTATCACATTCCAAAATGGATGTGCTGCTTAATATTTTTGATACATTTTTTCCTTCTCTTCACTCTTGCTAAATGAAAGTATTAATTTATTTAAAAAGATGCTGCCGAAAGCTCTCAGGAGGATCTACCCAAACACTCTCCACAGTTTTCTCAATTTTTTTTTATCTGAGAGAGGTTGACAGCTCTAACGTTCGTGATTGACTGTAAGGAGTAAATCACAATGTGTGGTACACATGCGTCAATGACTGAGCGTACAGCTAGTTGTTGACTTTGCTTCCATTCATACAGCACACATCAACTGAAATCACTCTTAAAATTTGATTGTGAGTCACTGTTTATAGAATGTGGCTGTCAATCTCTTTCATAACAATTTTGTCTATAAACATAACCATAGTAAGCCTCCAAACAAGACTGATAATCATCTCCTGCTGCAGTGTGAGCATAGCAAATGTTTGAGTGTTTAAAACCCTTTTTAAGTTTTACTTTTGAAAAATGGTAAAATATTGGAGATGTAGACTAGTTTCCTTGATGTGACTTTACATTGTTGGCGCTGCTTTTTCTTGTTATCTAGTCAGTGGAATTTAGTTTCTGTTCATGTTTTCTGACTATGGCATTCAAGATGTTGGTGCATCCTCATAACTCACTCTCATGTTGTTTCAACTTGAATTACTTTCTTCTGTGGAGCATAAAAGAAGATATTTTGAGAAATGTCTCCGTGTTCTTAGTAGAAGTCAATGGTCACCAAAAATGCTTGGTTACGAACATGCTTTAAAATATAATATTTTGTGTTCCATAGATGTAAGAATGTCAAATGGGTTTGGAATGATCATTTTTAGATGAATTATCTCTTTTAACACCTCACTGGTAAACAAAGTTCAAATACCTTGTGGTCTGGTGAAAAGACTGTTGTATGTTAAAACATTCTCCTTTTCCAGTTGGTACTGAGGGCAGAGTGTCACCACAGACATGATGCGCAATGACAGACAGTGACCGCTTACAGCATGTGTAAAACCACCACAGACTCGGCCAGAGGCCACCCAACCAATCAGTGTTTTCCCTCAGGCTGAAAACTGTCATTTCCAGTCGATTGGAAGAAACTCACAGACATGTACATGCATCTTTAGACCGCATCAGCAACAGACTGGGGCTCTTAAACACTTGCCATCCCTCAGTAATACAGATTATGTCTGTGATTACATTCTGTTCTCTAGACGCTGTATTGCACATAGTAATCTGTTCACTGCAATGTTCTTCATTTACTTGGATTCACATTAGGAGGACTTTGCTTTAAGATTCTCCACTCCAGTGCTGTTGCAGTCATTTAGCGCTCATGTTTACAGCATTCTTAAATGGCTTTGATTAACTTATCTATGGGTATGTTTTCTAGTGCCAGCATTTCCTACAAGGTGACCTGCAATGCTTGTTCTTGTCAGATTTAATCTTTCCCTGTCTGTCAGCATGCAGATTATTAGGTTATGCTTACATTGGAGAAAAACAAAGAACGATGTTAAAGGTATAGTTCATTCAAAATGATAAATTCTGTTGTTTTAGACCTCATTGACTTTCACTGTACGGACACGGAGACATTTTTCCAAATGACATTTTCATTCAATTTTATGTTCTTCAGAAGAAAAAGTAATCCAGGTTTGGAATGACAGGTGAGTAAATGATGACAGAATTTTCAGTGCTTCTGAATAGAGATTTATGTGCATCTGACATTTAGTTCTTTGTCATCCATGTTTAAAATACATATACCATTTTGTGATTTTTGCATATTTGCAAAGGCAGTATTTTGTGGCGGCCGACACATTATTGACCCACATTGATTTTACATAACAATTAAAGGGTTAGTTCACCCAAAAATGAAAATTAACCCACAAATTACTCGCCCTCAAGTCATCCTCGGTGTATATGACTTTTTTCTTTCAGATGAATCCAGTCGAGTTATATTAAAAATTGTATTTGATCTTTCAAGCGGTTTAATGCCACGCAGCGGGTGTTGCATGCATCAGTCCAAAAGCGCCCATCAGTCCAAAAGCGCCCATCCATAAAAAAAGTGTCTCACATGGCTCTGGGGGGTGAACAAAGGCCTCCTGTAGCGAATTGATGTGTTTTTGTAAGAAAAATATCCATATTCAAAATGTAATAATCACTTTAATGTAGCTTGCACCAACAGTCCGACACGGAAGCAGCTCCGGGCGGATGACGTATGAGTTCAGCGTTGTGCAAGAGGAGACTAGTTTTCCTTTGCTAAAGTAAGGAAACTTTGCTTCCTTTACTCCTGTTAACAAACGTTGGTTTTCACGAGACTCACCGGCGCATGAGCAATGCTGAACTCATACGTCATCCGCCCGGAGCTGCTTCCAAGAAAATCATATACACCTAGGATGACTTGAGGGTGAGTAATTTGTGGGCTAATTTTCAGTTTTGGGTGAACTAACCCTTTAACATAAATGGAACACTTTGAATAGAAATAAACGTGTATTTCAAGTGGAAATTAGTCCTGTTCACAGCATTTCATTTAGACATCCAGCATATCTGGCTGTAACCCTCAGGCAGACATTGTCGAGCTGTAGTGAACAACTTTCAGGACCAAAAATACCCTTATGTAAATACCAACACTATAGTGAGAATTTACTGTACTGTACTTCACACCTCTTCCATTATACAACTCAGTAGAAATGATCTAACTAATCCATAAAGCTCTAAGCACTAGTAGTGTTAAATTGAATCCACGTAGGTTAGTAAAGGTCGTTTTTGCATAGTCCTTGTTATACAGCCACATTTTAATTTCGCATGACCTGAATTTTACCTCCAGTGACATTTTATTTTCAGTTGTGTAGTCACATAGGCCTATCGAAAGTACACCAGTATAATAATCACTCTATGACTAAAACATAATTTCTTTGAAAAGTTCTGCTAATGGATTGCATGACATCTGTTCCAGACCAGGTCAGTCCACTTTGTACAAAGGAACCTGATTTTGCACCTTGCTTATTAATGGGATTTACCGCTGAGGGACTGTTATGAAAGGACGTTGTTCAACTACTCCCCTAACTTTTCCACTTCCATTTTTCAATCCGCTCACTTCCACCCACTGCTTCTCCTTCACTCTCTCACATCGGGAAGCCGGCCTCCCCGTGTTCTTTGCCCTTTGCCTCTGTGGAATAGATATTTAGCAGTCAGTGGGATTTTGAACTACAGTTGGTGCCTCAAGGGAGCAGATGTGTGCGGCAAATACTTACAGAATGAATAAATTATATGATTCTGGGGCGTCAAAGTCAAGGCACTCCAAAGAAAAGCTGCTTTTTGCTGTCTATCGGTCTTGTTGGTTCAGCTTGGCTTGGTTGTTTGCTCAGGAAACGCTAAAAAAGCTGTTGGCTAATTTTCATAATTGCAGCCAGTGCTTGGCAGATCTTGGTCTGAGATATTGTTATCATGCCCATATTTCAGTATCGGATAAGCCTGTTTAACTTAATGAAGATAATTAAAGGCAGCCACTGTAACCATGCCATTTCACCCCACCTTAACCAATTAGCAAGAGTCTTTACAGCGTTAAAACAAATGTGCCATGCAAAGCTTTGCCAGGATCGTTTTAAAGGGGATTGTTACTTTGATTTTCTTCATAGAAGTGTTTCTGTATCTGACATAACTCTGTGATTGTTACAACTAGATGTTCAAGGTTCAGACAGTTGAAACGCTGTCATAGACGCACAATACAAATTCAACTCTCCCCTCAGGAAATAGTGGAAAAAGTGTGTTTACTTTGGTACTAAGTAGTGGAGTCGTGCTGTCATCTCAGATCAGCGGGAAGGAATGAAACGAGGCTTTTGAAAATAAGCTTTTTGAGGATTAATGATGAGATAATTTTCTCATTTAGAGGAGACCCAATTTGCTGCCCAGCGCTGCTCTGAATCCCTCCTGTTAAGATGTATGCTGCTTGTTGCTCATTGGCCCTGATGATGTCATGGCAATCTGTTCAGCTGCTACAACCACGAGTGCCAAAAACACAGCCGTGTATATCAATTCATGTCGTCTCGTTAAGGTTGTGTGTTCAAGGTTATGAAGGATAAGTCATGCCATGAACAACTGAAATATTGAACATCCCTGAAAAAAAAAATCAGATAGATTTGCATTGAACAAGGGACCTGAGCCATCATAATCTGGGGCTCTTTTGTTAGCATCTACAAACCCGATTCCAAAAAAGTTGGGACACTGTACAAATTGTGAATAAAAACAGAATGCAATGATGTGGAAGTTTCAAATTTCAATATTTTATTCAGAATACAACATAGATGACATATCAAATGTTTAAACTGAGAAAATTTATAATTTTAAGGGAAAAATAAGTTGATTTTAAATTTCATGGCATCAACACATCTCAAAAAAGTTGGGACACTGTACAAATTGTGAATAAAAACAGAATGCAATGATGTGGAAGTTTCAAATTTCAATATTTTATTCAGAATACAACATAGATGACATATCAAATGTTTAAACTGAGAAAATTTATAATTTTAAGGGAAAAATAAGTTGATTTTAAATTTCATGGCATCAACACATCTCAAAAAAGTTGGGACACTGTACAAATTGTGAATAAAAACAGAATGCAATGATGTGGAAGTTTCAAAGTTGATGAGCCAATATTTGGCATGACATTTCAAAATGTCTCACTTTCAACATTTGATATGTTATCTATATTCTATTGTGAATAAAATATAAGTTTATGAGATTTGTAAATTATTCCATTCCTTTTTTACTCACAATTTGTACAGTGTCCCAACTTTTTTGGAATTGGGTTTGTACCTAGCAACTGCTTAGCAACATGCTAAAAGCCAATTAGAGTTACTTAATTACGGCATAGTAGCGCCCTGCAACCACCACCACTCTACTCTTGTGGTAATGACTTTTGGCAGGTGATGTCAGTGCTGAACATTTCTGTTGTTCTCAGTCTGGTGCCATTTTTAAAGTCGTGGGAAACATCATTTGGAAATTTTATGGTGTGATCTTGATTTGGCGCATTCAGACAGTCTTTGATGCTGGTGGGAGATTTCAGGTTTAGCAGCATTTATTTGTGTGAATTATTTTTCTGCTCAATTACCCATAATCCTCTTTATGCATCTATATTTAGGCGTTTTTGGATGATGGGGCTTAGGAATTAATACATGCTTTCTAACTGCTTTTTATGAGCCAAGCGGACCATTCATTTCTGAACAAAACTGTTGTTATTTTTTTTTGTTACCTACTGTTTTCATTCTTTGTGTAGTGATGAGGAAGAAGATTGTCAATGTGTCTCCACATTTTAATTGAATTAAAAAAAAAATTTTTTTAAATAAGAGCTGTTGACCTGCATGTTCTTTATTGTGCAGTGAGAACCGTGAATTTCTTCATGTTACCAGGAGTAATCTTTCTTAACAGAATTTGATTAGATTAGATTAGATTTGATTTAACCACACTGGTCATGGTTTTTATTATTGTGGGTGGCTTATACTTGTAATCTTATGTCCACTTTTCGTCCATTTTCCAAAACAAAAAAAACCTTATGCAAATCACGTGCAGGAATTAAAGGGGTCATATGATGCGATTTCAATTTTTCCTTTCTCTTTGGAGTGTTACAAGCTCTTGGTGCATAAAGAAGATCTGTAAAGTTGCAAAGACTAAAGTCTCAAATACAAAGAGATATTCTTTATAAAAGTTAAGAGTCAGCCACGCCTACCTAAAATGGCTCGTTCTAACACGCCCC
Organism: Sinocyclocheilus grahami; assembly: GCF_001515645.1. Lineage (NCBI taxonomy): Eukaryota > Metazoa > Chordata > Actinopteri > Cypriniformes > Cyprinidae > Sinocyclocheilus > Sinocyclocheilus grahami. The sequence continues at coordinate 3,828,078 of NW_015505185.1, read as the reverse complement.
CACATATCTACATCACTATGTGGGAAGATTTGCTAAACGCCGCCCAAATGTTCACGCAAAGAAAGAAGGCGTAACTTTTATTCTCGCTGTAGTTTTGTTATTTAAGCCGCCATGTCGTAAAGACGCTGTGTGCTTTGTTGTGAAAGAGAAGCTACTTTGTTTGGTCTTCCAAAAGAGGACAATATCTGCTTCGTCATGCCTGGAGCTGATCCGTGCTGGTTGCTGAGGAAATACTTCAACTTTAAAGTCGTGGGAAACATCATTTGGAAATTTTATGGTGTGATCTTGATTTGGCGCATTCAGACAGTCTTTGATGCTGGTGGGAGATTTCAGGTTTAGCAGCATTTATTTGTGTGAATTATTTTTCTGCTCAATTACCCATAATCCTCTTTATGCATCTATATTTAGGCGTTTTTGGATGATGGGGCTTAGGAATTAATACATGCTTTCTAACTGCTTTTTATGAGCCAAGCGGACCATTCATTTCTGAACAAAACTGTTGTTATTTTTTTTTGTTACCTACTGTTTTCATTCTTTGTGTAGTGATGAGGAAGAAGATTGTCAATGTGTCTCCACATTTTAATTGAATTAAAAAAAAAATTTTTTTAAATAAGAGCTGTTGACCTGCATGTTCTTTATTGTGCAGTGAGAACCGTGAATTTCTTCATGTTACCAGGAGTAATCTTTCTTAACAGAATTTGATTAGATTAGATTTGATTTGATTTAACCACACTGGTCATGGTTTTTATTATTGTGGGTGGCTTATACTTGTAATCTTATGTCCACTTTTCGTCCATTTTCCAAAACAAAAAAAACCTTATGCAAATCACGTGCAGGAATTAAAGGGGTCATATGATGCGATTTCAATTTTTCCTTTCTCTTTGGAGTGTTACAAGCTCTTGGTGCATAAAGAAGATCTGTAAAGTTGCAAAGACTAAAGTCTCAAATACAAAGAGATATTCTTTATAAAAGTTAAGAGTCAGCCACGCCTACCTAAAATGGCTCGTTCTAACACGCCCCCACATATCTACATCACTATGTGGGAAGATTTGCTAAACGCCGCCCAAATGTTCACGCAAAGAAAGAAGGCGTAACTTTTATTCTCGCTGTAGTTTTGTTATTTAAGCCGCCATGTCGTAAAGACGCTGTGTGCTTTGTTGTGAAAGAGAAGCTACTTTGTTTGGTCTTCCAAAAGAGGACAATATCTGCTTCGTCATGCCTGGAGCTGATCCGTGCTGGTTGCTGAGGAAATACTACAACTTTGCGCTGTCGGCTTTCACCGTGGACGAAGCGGAGTCCAGCCCGGAGTCGTCACATGTCCTTCCGGACGCTCCTTCGTCGAAATCGCCAGCTGCGCTGTTCTCAAGCCCGCCGGCCTCCGCTCACTCAAGCCCTCCGGCCGTTCCTCACGCTAGCCCCCGGCCTCTGCTCGCTGTAGGCCGCCGTGTCTGACGCGGTTTCATTGTGAAAGCGAAACTACTTTGTTTGGCCTTCCAAAAATGGACACGAATAGAAATCAGTGGTTAAGTTGTATTTACAACACTGTTCCAGAACACTTCAACCCAAATATTCAGATGTGTGCAGCACATTTTATGGAAATACCATTACGAAAATGACTATGATTTGAAAATTATAGTAACATTAGTCTATTCCAACATTAATTTATTCAGAAATAAATGTTTTATTTGTTTTTCATGGTTTATGGAATTGCACACTAGCCACTTCATTAATCCACAAACCTAATTTCATTGTGTGTTATATACAGTGCACTGTTAAAAAAAGAAAAAAGAATCATTGAGCCAAATAAATGGTGGTATTTTAAGTGCGGCCATTATTCATGGTACATTGGTTATTGTGCCAGGGGTGTATTTGTGTGGGAAGTGCAAGTGAAATGCTGAAAAAGAAACTCAATCTCAAAGAAAATATTCTTGACCGCTTTAATGTCTGTGTGTGAGAAATGCTAATAGAGAGCCAGTTTTAAAAAACAAATAGCATTGTGACTGTATGTACTAGGGTTACACGATAGCCTACAAAATTATCTTATCAAATTTGCTGAAAATGTACTCACCCTCATGACATCCAAGAACAGATTTGGAAAAATTGACCATTACATCACTTGCTCACCAATGGATCTTTTGCAGTCAATGTGTGCCGTCAGAATGAGAGTCCAAACAGCTGATAAAAACATCAAATAATCCATAAATAATTAATACAGCTCCAGTCCACCAGTTAATGGCTTGTGAATTACTTGTATTACTACATTTCTAAAAGTCTGTTCTGATGAAGAAACAAACTCCTATACATCTTGGATGGCCTGAGGGTGAGTAAATTATAGAACCTTTCCTTTAATTATTGCAGATTTGAAGTAAATTTAGTTTTTGCATTTCCTGTACATTTTTGATGCTTCTCTTAGTTGACTTAGTTGAGAAAGTGAGAGTTGAATGCAGGCAACGGAAAGGCCCTTTCATTTACCCTGCAGAGAGCAGAACTAATGTTTCACTAATGAATCTGTGATGAAGGCAGATCTCACTATTGAAGCTGCTCTATTCATATTAACTGAGTTTATTGTGATATGCAGCCATGACCTGAGGCACTATGAAAACCCTATATTAAATTTCACTCAATTTGTAAACCGTATTTTGAAATATTTGTTCTTGAGATCATCTTTTGGCACAGTTTCTCACAGTGGCTGTATTAATTCATGCTGGCGCCAACACATTTAATAATACTGATGTTGACAGACACAAATTATGTAACCGATTTATTTGAACTTTTAACTAAACTATTTTTATTTGTTGTGTTTCTTTGTTCTAGTGGGAGTGTTTGTGGTCCTTCATTCTCTTCTGCACTTTTTCCTTGTTACTGGTATGGTTTTACTTCTGGTGGGAGGCCCACAATGACTACAGCGAGTTTAACTGGTGAGTAGGCCTTATAAAATCACACACTTTCATCAACGATCCCACAATCTCTCTTTCTCTGAAGAAACATATCTAAGAAACTCATGAGCTTTTCCAAAAACAAATTTGGCATAATCCTACGCTCAAAGTAATCCAGAGTTCATGGAAAGGTCTCTGATAGAACAGATTGCATGTCATTCTAATAGATAGGCTGGACTGTTAGCTTACTGCATACTATGCAGTGTATACTGTATACTTAATACTACTTTTAGTATGTAAAACAGTATGCAGTATGCAATTAATTCATAAGACGAGTATGTTGTTATCTTCAAAGTGGTTATTTTGTATTTTGAATGCAAAATGTGTTAGCTTTTGTGAATCCAATTAAACAATAAGTCAAGAAAAAAGATGTTAAATTCAGGCTGTCGATATTTCTAGTTAAATTCTTAAACATTAAATGTAAGGACAAATTAAGTAGAGTTGATTATGGCATTTAAGACCAAATGCAATGTTTTCTTTTGTCTATTGTTCACTTTTGTGTACTTAATGTAGTATGCATAAAATACAGAGCTAAAATATACGTTTATTATATATATTACTTTAATATAATATTTATTAATTTATATATCATTTTAAACTATAACATATATCTGCATAATCCTGTGTAATATTGAACTTAAAAAAAGAACACTTACATTTACATTCAGTTATGGGTTAGCTATTAAATCACACTCTGACGTTTTTACAGAACCCGTTGCTTCATAATCTTCTATTTTCCAGGAGCCACATGCTCTGTAAAACTGGTTGAGGACATTAAAAACAACGTGACAATGAAAGCCATTGTTTGCTTTGTCCTTCAAGGTCATTTTCTCCTGATCTTTATAATTCTTCCATCTCCTGTTTTCTCTTTCTTTTCAATGCCACTTCTCTCCTCCCTTTTGTGGCCTCCCACACCCCCTGCACAGTCTCAGGGGGGAGGTACATGAGTCCTTGATGTTACTGTAGAGGACAAGAGAGTTGATTCACAACGACCTCCAGTTATTGCCCTGAGGGACTGTGTGTGTAGAATCTGTGATCAGACAGGGGATGAGTGTAGCAAGCAAACCCTTGATATGGCTCCACCCACCGAGCTGCTTTAGCCAATCAATTCTGAAGGAGTGATTACGGGTGATCTATAATTTGCCCGCCCCATGTTTCCATTCTGATCCTAGGCTCAGTATAACATACTAACATACTACTATTGCTGCAGTATATAAGTGCATGTGTGCTTTGTACACTACTATTCGAAAGTCTGGCATCAGTAAGAGTTTTTAAATGTTTTTGAAATAAGTTTTTTTGGCACACCAAGGCTGCATTTATTTGATAAAAAAAAAACAGAATAAGAGTAATACTGTGAAATATTATTACAGTTTAAAATGACCGTTTTCTGTTTTAATTTATTTTACAATTATTTTAAAATGTATTTTATTACTGTGATGGCAATTAATATTTTTTCTGAAACTGATACATTTTTTCAGGATTCTTTGACGAATAGAAAGTTTAATATAGAATGTTTTTATAACATTATAAATGTCTTTACTGACACTTTTGGTCAATTGAATGCATCTTTGCTGAATAAAAAAATCTATAAAAAATATCTTATAGTAGATCTTAATATAAATATAAATATATATATATATATATATATATATATATATATATAATATAGAATATCTTAAGTATCTTCTATTCAGCCATTTCTGTTTATGAAATTGGAAATTCATTGGAAAAGTTTATTTTTTTTTACGTAATATTGTAACATTTGTTATTTTTACAGAATCACTTAAAAAAGTTATTCTTTATTGCATGCTACTCAGTTTTTTATCTTATTTCTTATTTTATGCTACTCTCTAAATCAAACGTGTATGTGAAGATGTCATGTGACAAACATTAGCATACTACTATTTGAAGCATATAGAGGAATACTATGTACTTTTGCACTCACCATTTTTATAAAATAGTGAACAGTATAGAGAATTTACTGCACAGTATTCTGGAAAACATAAGCCAGTGTTCAATTCTGATCACAGCCACTGAGTTTAGATGTTGAAGAAAGCTAATACTGAACTTGATACTGTGCCCTATGGTCTCCTGTGTTTTATCTCCCTTTGTTTCAAAGATAAACACTAGGCAGATGATGCTTTTTGCAAAACAGATGCCTCTGTCATCCACCTCTTTGGGAAAAGTATACTTGTATAATCCTGAGCTCTCATAAGAGCGAGTAAGAGAAATGTGTAGCCAGTCAAAAGATTAGTAGCTTCTGTTTGTTTTTCAGGGGCTTGGTTATTTGATTAGGCCTTAATGCAGTCTGACCATTATGGAGAATATAAGACAACCAGGAATTCTAATGCTGAATAATCAACCGCTAACATTTTTTTTCCCGGTATTGTGCTCCCACAGGTTTTTATATAACCGTTCAGGGGAGTGGAGTGATGGAACCGTTCCCATATTGGCCGCTACGGCAGTTGGTTTCACCTATATTGCATTTTTAATGGTGAGTTGTAACTGCTCTGTAGCAGTGATACTGCACTGTGGATTTGCATACTAAAACCTCTCCAAAACCACTAGTGTGCTTTAACAATCTCTCTCAGACATGTGTGTACATTCAGCATTATGATGTTTTAGCTCCATAACCCAATTATCACCTCATCTGAACAGTTGCTGTCATCCAGTTTTTCACTGAATGTAATATTTGTCATTTTTTTTCGGTCCAGATTTTAGCCCTGTGCCATGTGGCTGTCGGGCAGCAGTTAAACCTCCACTGGCTCCACAAGGTACCTGTCGACCTCTGAAATGTTTTTTTCCTAGAATAGAAAAAGAAAAGCTTATCCGTTTGTGCGAGACAAACCAAATTAACCTTGACACAGTGTCACAAACACCTTGTTATGCCTCGAGGCTTTCTGGCCTGTTGGCAGAGTTAAAGTAGTATTTCCTGTTTGTTTATGAACAGAAATAGAGTGGTGTGTTTTTTCAGTGTAGTTTGCTGAATAAATGAAGTAGAATTGCGTAAAATGAAGTGAAATGGAATGAAGTGGTCTGTGTTTTTCTCTCTAGATTGGTGTGACAGTCGCTTTGCTCACTACAATAATTGGTGTGATATCGGTCACTCAGATGTGGGGAGAGGAATGGGATGTAGTTTGGATTTCTCTTCAGGTACGCTTTTTTAGATGTCTGGTTTCCCACAGTCATGGGAAACTTGAAAATAGCAGGGATTTCAAAAGTCAGACATGGAGAATATTAAAATGTCAGGGAAATTTCTGTATACATTTTTGTAGTTGCACTACCATTCAAAAGTTTGGAGTCAGTAAGGGTTTTTTTCCAAAGAAATTAAGACTTTTATTCAACAAGGATGCGTTAAATTGATCAAAAGTGACAGTAAAAACTTTTACATTGTTACAAAAGATTTACATATGCTGTTCTTTTGAACATTCTATTCATCAAAGAAAAAAAAAACAGTATTACATTTTCCACAAGAATATTAAGCAGCTCAATTGTTTTGAAACATTGAAATGTAAAAAGACCCACAATGTTTTGCTTGTTAGAATGATTTCTAAAGACTCCTGTGACTCTGAATATTGGAGTAGTGGCAGCTGAATATTCGTCTTTGCCTTCAAATGAATAAATTATATTTTACAATATGGTAAAATAGCAAACAGCTATTTTAACTTGTAGTAATATTTCACAATATTAGAATTTTTTCTGTATTTTTGAGCAAATAAATGCAACCTTGGTGAGCAAAGATTTTTCAAAAACATTTAAAAATCTTACTCCAAACTTTTAAATAGTGTTTTTTAAGTTATACCTTTAGGCTATACGTTTCTCTTGTGTGTGAGGTCTTTTTCTACAGACTCTGAGGTTTCTCCGTTGTCTAGGCATTTCTCTTATTCTCTGTATGTTTGTGTATTAAGCACAAATGAATGTCTCTGTTTTTCTTCAGGCTACTGGTCCTTTCCTGCATATCGGTGCTTTAGCTGCTGTTACCGCTTTGGCCTGGCTGGTGGCTGGACAGATGGCGCGAGCAGAGAAAACCAGTAAGATGAATCCACCTCCTCGCTTAAAGATCAGTCTCTCAGTTAGGCATCATTATTAACTAGATGTTAATTATTAAAGGGATACACAGAGAACACTCTTTCCTGATACATTCCTCTCGTCACACAGAGACACATTGCTATCTCCGCTAGCTCAATGCACTGGTGCTTCATGTTACAGCATTAGAGGGAAAATTAATATACTGCTATTGATTCCTCATTTCAGTTTGCCCAATCTGATTCAACTAAGCACAGATTTAACTGGCTCATCTTAAGTTAATCAGAAGACTTTCTCTTCATTCCTCAGGGACATACACTGAGCATAAACTACCATTCAGACATTCAGAGTTGATGAGATTTTTGAGACTGCATTTATCATATATACAGTAAAAGCAGTTATATTGTGAAATATTTTTAGAATTTAAAATGACTGTTTTCTATTCAAATATATTTTAAAATATATCAATTTATTCCTGTGATGACAAAGTAACATTTTTAGCAGCTGTTACTTCAGTTTTCAGTGAATTTCCTTCAGAAATCATTTTAATATGCAAATTTTGTGTGCAATAATAATTTCTTATTAAAAATGATTTTTTTTGATGAATAGAAAGTTTAAAAGAACAATTACTTGAAATTGAATTTTTTTGTAACATTATAAAAGTCTTTACTGTCACTTTTGATCAATTTAATGCATCCTTGCCACATAAAAAGAATTATGTAATAACAGCCCCCAAACATTTGAATGTTAGTGTCTTAAAGGGGTCATATGATGCTGCTAAAAAGAACAGTATTTGGTATAATGAAATGTTTATGTGGTTTAAGGTTAAAAAAACACATTGTTTTCCACATACCGTACATTATTGTTTCTCCTCTATGCCCCGCCTTTCTGAAACACGTCGATTTTTACAAAGCTCATCGGTCTGAAAAAGCTAAGTGTGCTGTGATTGGCCAGCTATCCAGTGCGTTGTGATTGGCCAAATACCTCAAGCGTGTGACAGAAATGTTACGCCCCTTACCACACTGTGATGATGCCCTGTCAGGCCGGAGCCATGATTCAAAAACATGAAAACCCATTATAAACGAGGCATTCGTCACATCCAGTGGGGGCATAATTATGGATTATAATGACTTGTACTGTCTTTTTTCGCATTGCATCGCGCCGCGTAAACATAAAACCATGTCTGCATTTGTGATCGGAGAAATGACAAACAACAAGCCCTACTCTACACTGCCCAAAAAACTCGCTTTAAATATATAAAATATAAAAACTCTTTAAATATAAAAAACTTACTTACAGTCTGTGTGTCAGAACAGCCGGCATTGTAGTCTACTCTACCAGGATCAGGAAACAGTCCTCCATAAAATGTCCTGCACACATCTGAATATTTGGGTTGAAGTGTTCTGGAACAGTGTTGTAAATACAACTTAACCACTGATTTCTAGTCGTGTCCATTTATGGAAGGCCAAACAAAGTAGTTTCGCTTTCACAACGAAACACAGCATCACACACGGCGGCCTAGAGTGAGCAGAGGCCGGGGGATAAAGTGAGGAACGGCCGGCGGGCTGAGTGAGCAGAGGCAGCGGATTTGACGAAGGAGCGTCCGGAGGGCTTGCGGCAACCACATGTGACGACCCCGGGCTGGACTCCGCTTCGTCCATGGTGAAAGCCGATCCGGGGATCCACAGCGCGAAGTTGTAGTATTTCCTCAGTAACCAGCATGGATCAGCTCCAGGCATGACGAAGCAGTTATCGTCCTCTTTTGGAAGGCCAAACAAAGTAGTTTCGCTTTCACAACGAATCACACAGCGCATTCACAACATGGCGGCAGCAACAATACTACAGCCTGAATAAAAGTTACGCCGCCTTTCTTTGCATGAACATTTGGGCAGCGTTATGCAAATCTTCCCACATAGTGACCTAGATATGTGGGGGCGTGTTAGAACGAGCCGTTTTAGGTAGGTGTGGCTGACTCTTAACTTTTATAAAGAATATCTCTTTGGATTTGAGACTTTAGTCTTTGCAACTTTACAGATCTTCTTTATGCACCAAAAGCTTGTAACACTCCAAAGAGAAAGGAAAAATTGAAATCGCATCATATGACCCCTTTAATAATTTGTAAATTTCACTTTGTAACCTCTAAATTACTCTAACATTTAACTTGTTTCTCCCCTGAAACATACTTTATGCAAGCCATTTAAACTAAAATAGCTGTGCAAGCTCAATTCCATATATCATGTGTTCAGAAATGTGTTCGAATGCAAACCAAGAATATTATATTTTCAGCATTGCAGCAAGGGAAGTTATTGCTTAGTTAATACGCTTAGTTTTCTTTTTCAGGTCAGCTACTGTCATGGCCGAGCAACATTTTAAAGAGAATCATGTGGAATCAGCACTTCTTAACTGTTAATACTTTATAGCATATGAATAATAACACATCCGGTTACTTACAGCAACACTAATGATAGAAAACACATTACATACTGTATGTACAACGAAACCGCACATTATTAATTTCAATAAGCATTTTCTCTTGAAAAAAGAAAGTTACTTAGACACGTAGCTTTTGCAACAAAGATAACATAACTCACATGTGATCACCATTCGAACTGATTAAAAAAGCTATTTTATAGCCATTTTTAGTTTATGCCTTAAAAAGGCTTTTTTGGAAGCTGTGCCTGAGTTGTAACTTCAGATAACTAAGTTGTTGGTTCTCTAGGGTTTCAGGTGATGGTTCTCCTCATCTACCTGAGTGTTCTCCTCACACTTTACTTCATTCCCCTGTCAATCACCTCACCCTGTATTATGGAGCGTGGGAGTCTCAAAGCAGCACCCGCCATCATCGGCCATCAAGGAGCTCCAATGGTGAGATGCTAAATTGTGAACATTGTGCTGTAAACTTCCTGTCTTCCCTAGATGCTACATCAAGCTCAGGCTACATCAAGGATTGCTGGAGGCAGTTTGGTCCTTCCTCTCTCTGTGCCTGTATCTTTCCTCTGTCTTTCCATCCCTCACTATCTTTCTCTCTTTCTTTCTTTCTTTCTCTCCCTCCATTTATCTTTCTCATATTTCTTTTCCCTGGCTTGTCCATAGCTAAATATAACTCAGGAAAGAGCTGCTGAGAATCTCTGTGTAGGCGTTGTTCAAGGTTTGGTTATGAAGGGTTTTCAGTACACCCATGTGTATCATTGGTGTATTGTGCTCTGAAATGGAAATACACTTTTAACGTGTGCGTGTTATTTCTGTTTTAGAGTGACACAGGAAAAAAACATTTTTGTACAGTTGTAGTCAAGATCAATATTTGGACAGGATTACATTTCTGAGCTAGTTAATAATTTTATACTTCAATTTAATAAATAATAATTTGATATTTATATTTAAGTTTATTTATTAATACATTTTATAGAAGTATTTTATATTTAATGTTTATATTTAATAAATAATAATTTTGTATTTATATTTAAATTAATTTATATTTAATAATAAATACATTTCTATCTATCTATCTATCTATCTATCTATATACACATCTATATATACACATAATCTATCTATATACACATTATCTATCTATATACACATCTGTCTAAATAAACTAATAGATATGTTGTGTGTGTGTGTGTGTGTGTGTGTGTGTATATATATA
>NW_015505185.1:3808314-3814278 GCF_001515645.1 Sinocyclocheilus grahami | reverse complement strand
ATATATATATATATTTTTTTTTTTTTTTAAGTCAAAAATGGGTTTAGCTTTATCAGAAGTTGTATGTTAAAAAACAGGTAATTTCCTCTAATTTTGCAGGGTTTGTATGAGAGAAAACTGATGTTTATTTGGTCTGTAATAAAATCACCTGTGAAACAAATTTGCCTAATTTTCTCTGGGAAAAGCTGGTCCTCCTCTAAATAGAGCTCCAGAAAAATAATTCCGAAAGAAAATGAATAATAAAATCATCATTCCTATGGGTGGCTTGCTATAGCAGTAGTGTTATGTAACGTTTCAGCTAGCCTATTAGTGAACAATTTTTTTGGAAGAACTTACCGTAATTGTCCTCTGCCACTCCTAGCTACAGCTGTAAACAGCCAAACTTGGATTGAAAACACAAGCCTTTACAACACTGCAGGCGCTGGTTGGAGATCATAGGTGTAGGACCAACCACCATGGCTTTAAAAGCCAGAATTCAAAAATGCGAGTCATAACCATAAGTGCTCTCCAAAGACACATGCATACTGATCCCAATATATTCCTCTCCTCATTCTCCTGTGCTTCAAACGAGGTGTCCTTCATTTTGCATTGATGTCACATGTAATAGTACATCTAGAACGGCAGTGTGCAGATGATTTCAAGTTGCTGCTTGCATGCCTTTGCATAAGCATGAACCACAGAGGAGCTGTAGATTGTGCATGTGTCTGGCCCTCAAGCACTCAGTGAAGCTTCATGAGATGAGTTATTGATTTATATCCAAAGAGCAAGGAAGAGGTTTAGCTACTGCTTAGTTCCAGGGTGAGAAGAGTCTCACATTTTGGTTTAACAAAGATCTTAACATTCTGAACTCCACAGGGTTCAAATCATGCTTGAAGATGGAGTCCAGTTACATGTAAAATGTGTTATTTTTTTGTTATATTTTACCTAATTATATAAAATATAATAAATACACATTGTTTTTTTCCCTCTTGTTCAGCTCGCTCCAGAGAACACTCTCCTTTCATTCAACAGAGCTCTGCAGAGAAATGTTAGCGGTTTGGAGGTGGATGTGACCATCAGGTATTCATACATTTATTCTGTCTTGTTCTCCTCCTCTTGGTACAGTTCAATCAATAGATTGTACAGAGCCATGTGTATGTGGACACAGTGTGTGAATCCTTGTGTGTCTGTGTAAGACTGCTGTAATGAGAGGGTGGCGTGACGTCTCTTAGCCCAGTGAGTGCATAGTAATTGAACACTGGGATAGACAGGAAGACTTTATAAAGAAGCCCCCTAAAGCTATAATCTACTCTGCCTGCTTAACATGCATCTTTAGATAATGGAGCAGAAATTGTCCATCTGCTGGGTTGTAATTTATCTTGGTTAAAGACAGTCATCACTCAGGCTTTTTTAGACTGAGATATCATCCCTTGTCTATTTAGTTTTTTTTCTCATTTCTTTTGTGTATACAACTACAAGCAACACTTTATGGACAGCATCTTCATCTACAGTATTTTTTTAAATTTTTTTTACATATTTATAAATATATTTATTTATATTAAAATATAGCAAAATATATTTGCAATGTATTGCTATATAATGTAATACAATATAATATAAAAAAGAAATATAAAATTATTAGAATTATTGTTAAACATTAAAATATAGGACAATATAATTGTAATTTATTGATTTTTAATGTAATAAAGTATTATATAAAAGCCTCATTTAAAAAGGCAAATCATTTCTATAATTATTCCTTAGACAAATCCCTAGTCTAAAATAAAATTACATAATTTAAACAATAAAATGGTTTAAATTTGGAGGCTGTTTTCTCATGATCATCCATATTGAGCATTGTGTTGCCAAAAAAATATTTTAGACATTGGAGTCAGTTAAAAAAAAGCTTTGTAAAGCTGCTTTGGAACAGTATATATTGTGAGAAACACTATACTTGAAATTGAAGTCTTGTGGGCCATCACTACTTTGTGATTAGTTGTTTCAGGCCACATGTTACTATGGTTGGGAACCTCTGGTTTAAAATGAAATCTGTGGCTAAGAGGCTAAACATCTTGGCTGGTAACCTAAAGGTTCAATCCTTAGAGTGGGTGGTTCACAAAGTACCATTGAGCTCTTGTAAGGCATTTAACTTGAGGTTGTGGGTTGTTAAAAGCATCTGCTAAATAAATAATAATGAGTTGCAATAATACTGCTTCTATTGCAAAACAGTCCCACCATTCAGTAAATGCATTCAGATGTTTTTCTGTCAATCACAGCGCAAGTCAGCTCCTCACTTTTATTCTCTCTCTTATCATTGAATATTATCCAGCAGTGCTGGCAGGTTGAGCCTTAATGGAAGCTTTTTCTCAGTTGCAATCTAAGTGCTGTCTAATCACATATACTGCTGTGTAACTCTGGCTTCGGCTGTAGTCTAGATGGTGTGCCGTTCCTCATGAGAGACCGGACGCTGAGGAGAACCACAAACGTGAGAAGAGTGTTCCCGGACAGACAGTATGATGATGCTTCACTCTTCAACTGGACTGATTTGAGCTCGCTGAACGCTGGCCAGTGGTTTCTAAAGGTGTGGGCCATTTTGGCTCTAAACTATGTCTACAGTACAGCTGAAATAGTATGTAATAGTGTTAGTAATGTAGATCTATTTATGGTAAGACTGAAGAGTGTTTTTAGATTTATAGAGTACATTTATAAGAGTTCAATGTACTACACTAAAATTAATTTTCGAAGTTGTAAATAAAGATTATTAGAGTATGTTTAAAGAAAATACTACTTCAGTCTTTCTACTTCAAAATTTCATGTTGAAGTCAATGTGGTACTTGCTGTTTCTTTGTAATTATTTGTGAAATTTACTAGCAAATTCTGAATGAAAATTATTTCTACTCAAATGTTTTTTCCCCAGTGTATGTAGATGTGCTTTGTAAAGCTTCCTCTCTTGATCATTTATGGAAATGATGTTGCGAAACAGGTCACTTAGAACAAGTCACAGTTATGATGTCAGCACATTAACATATAGAAATCTTAAAGGTACAGTAACAAAAACAGTGTGTTTAATTAAATTTAAAGGTTACTTAAAACTAAATTGTAGCTGTTTTCGGTGCAAAACATTAGGACTTTACATTAAAACATTAGGACTTTACATTTGCATTATTGTATAAGTATGTATGACGGCATATAACTGGACTAACTGATTTTACCGAATGCAGGATGATCCCTTCTGGACTGTGCAGTACATGTCAACATCCGAGCGCTGGTCAGTTGGGAACCAGACAGTTTGCAGCTTGGAGCAGATGCTGAAACTAGCGGCTAAGTCCAAGAGCTCAGCCGTATTCACTCTGCACAGACCACCGGCCAATCACCCCCACCGCCACGACTGGGTCAACCTCACCTTGGACACTGTTCTGAGGTCAGGAATACCACAACGGCAGGTTAGTCTTGAGGGAGTGATGCTCACGTTTGATGTGCTACTGGAATTTCATTGTCCTTGGTCAGGGGTTGAAATAGATGTGTTCAGGATACAAATCTGTTCCCGGTTTATGTGGTTGTATTGTAACGTCCCCTAGCTGTGACTAATATTAATTGCATAATGGTTGTAACGTTAACCCTATAAATCCTACTGAATTTTATTTGATATACACATTCCTAAAGCCTTTAAATGATCAACATGATCAAAACCTTGCTGAAAAACAGTGCCAGAACACATTTAAATGATTTTTGTGTGTGTGTGTTATGTGTAGGTGATGTGGACGGTGGACAGTAACAGGGAGATGGTGAGGAACGTGGCTCCAGGTTTACAGCAGACATCTGTGCAGAAGCTGCCTCTCGACACACTCCATCATAAAGGCATCAGCAGGGTCCTGCTGCGCTACAACCAGGCCTCTGCGCAGGACGTCCGGTAGGTTGCTGCCCTATTTACAGACACCTGGTCTCACTTACAACATCTACATTACACAATAAAGGACCGTTTTGGAACAAAAGTTGCAGTGTCTGCGCCACTAGTGTAATGAACTGGAAATGCAAAAACCTGTAATTGCGCTGTCAAGTGTGTAAAAGCTATTCATATATCTCTGTGTGTTTATTTTAATAGGCTGTATAATGAGAACAACATCAGTCTGACTCTGTGTTCGGTGAACGAGCCGTGGCTGTATTCCCTGCTGTGGTGCAGTGGGGTGCCGTCCGTCTCCTCCGAGGCCCCGCAGGTGCTGAGGAAGGTGCACTATCCGCTCTGGCTCATGGTACGAACCCTCATCTGCTTGTAGATTATTCATTAAGCAGCGGCACAAAGCCGCCATGCTTTTCCAAGATATATAATTGGTCAGCATCTTCTGTTCTGGCCTTTATTCAAAATGAGAAGCATACTGCCTTTTTTAAAATATATTTTTTCTAGAATATAACTTAAAAATAAGATAAATATGTTAAGGGGCAAATACATGATTGAGATTGACATTTTTATATAATAAATATTGATAATTACCTTATTTAATCATTTATATTTTTATAGTTAATGGTGAAAAAATGATCTAGCAATGGCTGTGATAGCTATTCTCTTGCGCCATCTAGTGGTGTGTGTGCCTCATTAACGTTTGTGTCTTTTTCTAGAGTCCGGATGAGTACTGCTTGATATGGATCTCTACTGATCTCATTTCCTTTGCTGTAGTTCTGGGAATATTTATATTCCAGAAGTAAGTGTCCACTTGTTTGACATGGTATGCTGTAGATTATAAGGATAATGTTTTATTCAAATTAAGACCTAGTTCTAGTTCATTGTTATTTTTGGACTATTTATATACTGTTATAGTATTTATTAATATTTTGAATTCGCTTTTATTTTTATATGTTTTCATTTTATTTATTTAGCTTAGTTTAAGTTTTAGTAGTTATGTCATGTGCATTTGTCATTTTTTGGTTTTATTTTTATATATATATATTTTTTATTTATATATTAGATTATATTAGATTTTTTAGATTTGAGATTTTAGTCATTTTAGTACTTCAACTTATTTTACTTTTTCTATTATTTATAATGAAAAAGTTGGTTGCCAATACAACAATTTATAATTTTTGTTTAAGCTTTTCATCTAATATTTTTATTTTATTTTATTTTCCCAATTAATTTTAGATTTAGTTTTAGTTAACAAAAATTTTCAAAATCCTTCTTTCCAACTTCTTTCCAACTTTCCAATACATATACTAAATTACTTAAATTACATTTGAATCTCTTAAGAAGTCATGTCAATCTCATATACATTATGAGAAATAAAGTATTAGAAAATAAAAAAATAATTATTAATGTTTATAGAAAGTTAAAGTATCTATATGCAAATTTTGTTTATTCTACTACATCTGAAATGTCTTTTTATAACTTTTGTTAATTGTATACCTTGTATAATTTATTCAGAGATCGCCATGAAAATAGCCTTGATGCTGGCATGGCGTTAAAAAGTGAATAAATAAATAAATTAGTTTATTCTGCTAAAGAATTGTTTTATTATAGTATTTTAATTTTAATAATTTACTTTTAAAGGCGTCATATGATGCGATTTAAATTTTTCCTTTCTCTTTGGAGTGTTACAAGCTCTTGGTGCATAAAGAAGATCTGTAAAGTTGCAAAGACTAAAGTCTCAAATCCAAAGAGATATTCTTTATAAAAGTTCAGAGTCAGCCACGCCTACCTAAAACGGCTCGTTCTAACACGCCCCCCACATATCTACCTCACTATGTGGGAAGATTTGCATAACGCCGCCCAAATGTTCACGCAAAGAAAGAAGGCATAACTTTTATTCTGGCTGTAGTATTGTTGCCGCCGCCACCATGTTGTGAATGCGCTGTGTGCTTCATTGTGAAAGCGAAACTACTTTGTTTGGTCTTCCAAAAGAGGACGATATCTGCTTCGTCATGCCTGGAGCTGATCCGTGCTGGTCGCTGAGGAAATACAACAATATGGTGAGGGGCGTAACATTTCCGTCACAC
>NW_015505185.1:3791304-3808224 GCF_001515645.1 Sinocyclocheilus grahami | reverse complement strand
TTTTTTATATTTAAAGAGTTTTTATATTTTATATTTTTTATATTTAAAGCGAGTTTTTTGGGCAGTGTAGAGTAGGGCTTGTTGATTGTCATTTCTCCGATCACAAATGCAGACATGGTTTTATGTTTACACGGCGCGATGCAATGCAACACGTAAAAAGACAGTATAAGTCATTATAATCAATAATTATGTCCCCACTGGATGCAACGAATGCCTCGTTTATAATGTTTTTTTTCATGTTTTTGAATCATCGCTCCGGCCTGATGGCATCATCACAATATGGTAGGGGCGTAACATTTCCGTCACACGCTTGAGGTATTCAGCCAATCATAACGCACTGGATAGCTGGCCAATCACAGCACACCTTGCTTTTCAGACCGATGAGCTTTGTAAAAATCGACACGTTTCAGAAAGGCGGGGCATAGAGGAGAAACAATAATGTACAGTGTGTGGGAAATTATGTGTTTTTTGAACCTTAAACCGCGTAAATAAATTTCATTACACCAAATACACAAAATAATGTTCTTTTTAGCAGCATCATATGACCCCGGCCCTTTAACAAATAAAGTCACTCCTTAAAACATCTAGATTGTAAATTCTAGTAAATAAATATGAAATAACTTCACTTGGATTGTTTCACACAGTCAAATGATGTGTTGTAGTTTCATCAGATGTAATCAAATACAGCCTCCCATGGGAAGTTCACATTGTTTGACCTTTACAAAACAAATATTAATGCATCCTGAAACATGATTACCTCTAGCGTGAAAGAGAAGGAAAGAAGGATAAGAAGAAAATGTGTTTGCGTTGATATGGTTTTGCGTTATAATATTATGTTTAATGCTGGAGATCAGCATCACTGGTAAATGCGTGAACTGAAAACTCAATGTTATGATGGGCTCTGGATCCTCTACGTTTGCTGCGCTTGCCATAGTGACATTTGCATCTGCTTTTCTGAACTGACCTCTTAACTCTCTCCCTTTCTTTTACTCTTGTACCCTTTCTTCCACCTCTCCTCCTCTTCTTCTTGCTCTCTGCCTGATGTGCATGCTCCTCTTCTCTGCTGCATTCTGGCATCTCTCAGCTATCACATGATCAGGTAATTGGGTCAGCGCTGTTGGCCCATGCTGCCAGTGTATATCTCCCTTTCTTGCCCTTCTTTCTCTGTATAACCCTGTTTCAATCTATCTGCCTGGATTTTTCGTTCTACCTGTATTTTGTCAATGCTATTACTAACTCTTCTCACTAAACCACAGCCCACATGATTACACTTTAATATCACTGCTTATCATTTAACATATAATTCATATTTAATTGAGGTACATTATATGGAATGACTCGGATTAAGGTTCACAAACAGGAAGACTTGATGGTTTTGCTAAATCATTCCGCACTCATCCACTAGGGGGTGACAATCACATGACTGACAGTTACAGATTATTTAGCTGGTTTTTGTTTCAGTAAGAGAATAATTTTCTATCGTTGCAGAAGAGTGTTTTTTCCCCACGAAAACAGTTTACACTTAGATGGAAGGTTATCTATATTTCTACCAGCTGTCCAGTTTAATTCAAATGCTTTTGTTTTGGACCAAAAAAACACCCCAAAATGTCAGTTTTGACAGATGGTGTGGGATTAAGAGATATTATTAGAATAAATAAATAAATACATAATAAAACATACATTGTATTTTGGGTCATTTGAACAGATGGTCGCTAGAACTTTAGATTAGCAGCTTTGATTTTAGTTCATACATAAATCTAAAATCTTAAGAGTTTAGTATATTATTCATATAATACCTTTCAGAAGATTGGGTTTGGTCTTTTTTTTTTTTTGAAAAGATGATCTTTATTTGATTAAAAATACAGTAAAATAGTAATAGTGTGAAATATTGTTACATTTTAAAATAACTCTTTTACTATTTTAATATAAATATATTTCATATTAAAATATAATTTATTCCTTTGATGGGCAAGCTGAATTTTAAGCATCATTACTCCAGTCTTCAGTATCACATGATCCTTCAGAAAACATTCTAATATTCAGATTTGCTGCTCAAGAAACATTTATAATTATCAGTTTTGAAAACAGTAACTGAATATTTTTGTGGGAACTGTAGTATATATTTTTTTCAAGATTATTTGATAAATAGAAGGTTTAAAGAACCGATTAATTTGAAATATAAATAAATTGAAATATCACTTTTGATCAATTTAATGCATCCTTCCTTTAAAAAGTATTAATTTCTTGGGGTCACTGACCCAAATGTTTGATAGGTTGTGTAAACACACTGTATATATCATAGACTACCAATTACATTAGTAGATCACTGTGAGACTAATGATTTTAAAAAGCATAGATTTTATTAGCTGCAGTATCAGTGTGAACTCTGTCACTAAGGTCAGTCTGTGTACGTGTGTGTGTTTGTGTGTGCACGTGATCACAGGTGGAGAATGAGCGGGATGCGGAGCTACAACCCAGAGCAGATCATGCTGAGCGCAGCCGTCAGGAGATCCAGCAGAGATGTCAACATCATGAAGGAGAAGCTCATCTTCTCTGGTAAGAGCCACCTAACCACATCCTTTTGATGTTTCTCATATTGCTTGTGTATGAGAGTGCTGTACGTAAGCTTATTACACTGTACTCTGAAATACTGGATTCTGATTGGTCAATCAAATATTTATATAATAATCACTAAACGACATATTTCACCATTGTCCATGGCACAATACTGGTGCTGTTTTTTTCATGTGTCATATATTACTTCACATTGTTTCTCTTTTTATACCAAGAAGTTAGAAAAGCTCATTAGCACCATCACCATCAAATATGAAGGACTTTAATATTTTTATTTTAAAGGAATAGTTCACCCAGGAATGAAAATGTGCTGAAAATATACTCACCCTCAGGCCATTCAAGATGTAGCTGGGTTTCTTCATCGGAACAGATGTGGAGAAATTTTGTATTACATCACTTGCTCACTTGTATCCTCTGCAGTGAATGGGTGCCGTCAGAATGAGTCACAGAAACACCACTCCAGTCCATCAAGTAATGTCTTGTGAAATGAAAAGCTATGTGTTTTTAAGTTGTTTTTATCAGCTGTTTGGACTCTCATTCTGACGGCACCCATTCACTCCAGAGGATTCATTGATGATGTATTTCTTTGATAAGTAGCTGTGTAATAATGTGGGATAATGTACAACCAATGTTCATTATCACATTATCTCCTTCAGAGTGACACAAGATCCCTCTGTCATGGGTTATTTTGCGATTTATGTCCAGTTGACTGTTCATGTGTTGCATGCAATGTGTTTTTGGATTATTATTGTGTGTGCATGTGTCCCAGCAATCTTTGCATGCCTCTGTGTGTGTGTGTGTGTGTGTGTGTTTGTGTGTGTGTGTGTGTTTGCCCTGTCTCTAAGGTCAGCCACAGTAGCTGTCCACCTCCTGGGTTTGAGTCTGTGTCACCGCATCCCTTCATCCCATTCCATCTCATTCCCTCCCCTCTCCTTCCTGTCTCTCACTGTCTGCCACCATCCCGTCTCTTCCTGCATCCATTCTTCCATCAATCCATACTCCACTGACATCCCACAGCTTGAATGATAGCTAATGCAGGGCTGTAGCATCAATGGCCAGGGTAACTGTGGCCTGCGTTTGGTGAGTATGAGGGTGATGATAACTAACCCGATCATTCAGACATGTGGAATTCACGAAGATCTACAGTGTGCTTTTTTCACCACTGGCTCTGTTTCAAGTGTGCAAACCCACATAAGTAGCTACCATATAAAGCATATTAATATATTAAACCCTATGACTGAGTTGAAATGTTCTATATAGGCATAAACTTAGTAAATGGTCACACATGCACTCCTTATCATTTTATTTTACATTTTGAAGTAGGTATTCTTTGTTATTGTTATTTTTGAAAAAAGTCTCTTTTGCTCACCAAAGGCTGCATTTATATAATCAAAAATGCAGTAATATTGTGAAATATTATTACAATTTCGAATAACTGTTTTATATTTGAATATATATAAAAATTTTATTTATTCCTTTGATGGCAAAGCTGAATTTTCAGTACTGCATACTTCATTGTCACATGATCATTTAGAAATCATTCTTACCCATGTTGAAAAGAACAGAATGTATATATGTAAATCATAATAAGTGTCTTTTAATGTTTTTCTGGATTTTTTTTCTCATTTTGTCTCTCATAGTTCAGGTATACCTATGATGAAAATTACAGGCCTCTCTCATCTTTTTAAGTGGGAGAACTTGCACAATTGGTGGCTGACTAAATACTTTTTTGCCCCACTGTATGTAGCTAAGCTAATGAATTTATCCACTACTCGGCACAAAAAGTAATAATAAAATATAGTTTCCATCTCGGATTTCCTCAGAGAATAAATTGCTTTTCACAATTACACTATCTGTAAACAATATGTGTCATACTGACTTCAGCCAAGATTTTTAGACAAAAATCCATCTTATAAGGTAGAAATAGTATGCAGTTTACTGTTTTAAACTGCTTTCACATCAGATTCACACCTGTGATGCCTAATAAAGTGCTGTCTAGGTAGGCAGCTCACTAGGTTTTGGAACAGAGCCGGTACATCTCCAGTATGATTGAAGATCCTTGGTTTGTCATAGTGGAGGTCTTGTAAACGTTGTGGGCGTTAAGCATAATTTGTATTGCCTCCTGTCGTCTTATTCCACAGAGGTGAGCAACGGAGTTACCAGCGATGAACCCTATACGGAAAATGAATTTAACTACTACACCAATTAAGACGTTGCTCATTGACTCATGGAACAAAAAAAAATCACATCACATCCTGATCAAGCTTGTGGTGTCTCCTCTGAACTACTGACTCAACTCTTAGCCTACTGTTTCTGATGGCCCGTGTACAGAATTCCCCCCCCCCCCAATTATTAAGCTGCTTGTTTTAAATTCTGGACAGTAAAGAGAAGTAGGAAGTGCGGTTCTTCTGTTGACTATTACCAAAATTTGTGGCCTCTTCCCCTACGTAACGCTTGAGGATTCTGGAATGCCCGTTACTTGCTTCGTATTGAAAGCATGCCTATGATAATATAGTGGATTTTATCTGTCGGTTTTTGGGGATTTTATTTTTCTAATCTTCCATAGCCAGCCAATGTGGAGTATAACATATTATGCCAGTTTTTTTTTTTTTTTTTTCTAGACCTTGGTTTGGTGTGATATTCACAGTCTAATGATGCCTTCTGTTCAAACGGTTTTTAAGAATTTTTAAGAATAAACAGGTGTTTACAGAGTGCCTGCCTTTAGCCTTCAAGTTATATTTGCTGTATTTAATATACCACCTATTTAGCATGTGGCTCAGTTGTCATTTTGGAAGGAAATCACCCAGCCTTATCGTCTTAGTAGGTATGATGCCAGATTACATGGAATATTTATGTTTGGCATATCTGTGGTTTAATTTAGGAAAAACAAAAAAAGTCCCCTAGTTAGGTTGAAATGGTGGATTACAGAAACCAAAACTTAAAGATCCATGAAAAAGGGTCTGTCCAAAATTGAGTTTGGATTCTATAGTTGAACACTGTTTATAAAGGAAGCTGGCTTGGAGTTTCAATGCTGTGCAATATTACTCGGACACTGTCCTATTATAAAAAGTGTGTTTGAATATTGTTCAGTGATTTGTTTTATTTTTTTAACTGTTACATTGTCATTTTAGTCTCAATCCTTTCGTTTGAGTAGCTTTTCATGTATTAAATATTTTGTACAGGGCTTCCCATTGCTGAGATGTCCTGACCCTTTACTTAATATTGTAAATGTGAGATGTGACATTGTTTACAGTGGCTTGTGCTGTCACACAGAGGACGAGGCTGAACGATTGTGCTGTTTGATGTTTTTATTTTGTATTGATGTGTTTCAGAGGTCGCTCAATAAAAAAACTCTGCAGTTTTAACAAGGTTTGTTTTTCTTTGCACAGTAGCAAAAGTTAAAGGACTTTAAT
This sequence comes from Sinocyclocheilus grahami, assembly GCF_001515645.1. Taxonomy (NCBI): domain Eukaryota; kingdom Metazoa; phylum Chordata; class Actinopteri; order Cypriniformes; family Cyprinidae; genus Sinocyclocheilus; species Sinocyclocheilus grahami. The sequence goes on along the minus strand of NW_015505185.1, from coordinate 3,802,237 downwards.
CACACCCACAAACCGGGTTATGTGCATAATGCAACAAATGAAATGGTAAAGGACTGTACAAAAATAGAATTCAGTGTTTTTTTACAATTACAGTAATGTTTTGAATATGCATTCACACTGATAATTGTATAATTGTTTTCCCTTTTGACTTTGTGCAATGTTCTGAACTCTATATGTAAAGTGCATTAAACTATATTCACCTCTAATATTAAGCTTTTAGCATTATATAAACAAAACGGGTCAACACAAAAAGCAACATCATTTGTTTTTTGGTCAAAATGGGTAATTATACTTCACTTTTTTTAATATGCAGAAATATGTGAACCTAAACACGAAATATGTAAACATTTATATATCTTTTAATTCACATTCTTATAAAAGCTTCAGTTTGAAGAGTTAATGAACTAAATACCACATTGGTCATGCTGGTACATTTTAAATGATTCATATTTAACAGTTGGCAGGTGGTATTACGGTTTACTAATACTTAACTCTATACAAAAAAGACAGTAAGTCTTTAAAAAATAAAGTACAAATCAGACTATGCTTAGTCTACGTTACACATTTAAATGTGGCAATGAATAAAAAGGCACAAGCAAAACTCCAGTAGACAGAAACAGCTAGCTGAAATCACAACTAGCCTTGGCAAAATAAATAAATAGCTGATACTAGAATGATTATCCAGTTATATACAAACAGCTGCTTCCCTGAATATAACATCATTAAACCTGCTAAATCCAGTTGTCAAAGACTTATTGCACAGTTAGTACCAGTTAAGCACAAAGATGGCAATAAACTAACCGATATGGTTCCAAGCAGACACTTGCTCAAGATAACGGGAAAAACATTTTCTCAATGCTTAGATAAATGTATAAATTTTAATTTGGGCCAGACGTTAAGTACAAATGCTCCAGTAACCATTGTGTTTGGCCCAATCAGGAATTCATTGCAAAGCTAATGTGTTTAAGGAAGCAAAAACATATAACACACACATCGTTTAGCCGGTTTTTGGTTTGTTGGCACATAGCAGTCACGTGACAAATGCCCAAGTAGCAGTTTAAGTCTCTCAACCAATCAGCTGAAGTTGGTCTTACGAAGGTGCCTGTTGGGAATCTCAATTGCGCTGACCTGGAGAGGCCAAGAGCCGCCCATGATGCCTGCTTGAATGGCTACCCCAGTCACCACGGCCAGGTCAGGGTCCACTGAGGTGTTTGGTTCCTTTCCAAAGTACTGACTAATGAGTTGTCTAATTCGGGGGATCCTCGTAGACCCTCCCACCAGGACAATCTCATCCACTTCCTCTTTCTCTAGATGGCCCTCTATGAGGACAGTCTCAATGGGTGCCAGAATCTTCTGGAAGAGATCTGCATTCAGCTCCTCAAAGAGTTCCCGTGTCAGCTTCTCCTGAAACAGGACTTTTTCCTCTTGCGCTCCGTTGGCTCCCGTTGTCTGCAGGTAAAGAGGGACACGGAGGTGAACGTGAGGCTCCTGGGTGAGGTTGAGTTTGACGGCCTCCACGGCCTGTCGGAGGAGGTGGATGTCTTCTTTAAGAGTAGGAGGCACACCGTACTGTTGCCGCACTCGCTCGACGGTGTACTGCAGCAAACGCTGGGTGAAGTCCTGCCCTCCAAGCTTGTTATTACCTGTGGAGATGAAGACCATGTGTTAATCTCCGTGCTGAAACAGGATGAAGGTTGTGCACCTGATGTGACACCATTTCCATGTGTGTTAGGTAAATGCCAGTGAGGTTTCGCTGAGATTGCACTACCCAAAACCTTCTAACCTAAATACCCATTGAGGTCAAACCACAGAGCCTGGGGAAAAACATAGTATGTGTATTCAAATACAGAAGGTCATAACCAGGGTCCCTAACTTCTCTAAACAATGAATTTCAATGATTTTCTATGAATTTTCTAATCATTTGTGATGACTCTATAAGGATTTGAAAAATACAACTCACAAAAAATACTGTAGAACTGAACAAGAAAACCTTACATAACTACAACAAATTCCATGAAATTTGAATTCATATATTTAGATTTTAACGATGTATTACAAATATAATATTATAAGATAATATAAATGAATTGCTTTATATTTTAAAGGTGTATGCTGCTGTGGGGAGTCATTTGAATGATGTACACCCACGTGAGATTGCAAAAATTAAACAGCTGAACATGCGCTTCGCCAGCAAAACAACCGGAAAATTGGTACTTGTACGGCTGAAGAAGCAGAAAATATCTCAGGTCACAAGACAGAAAAACCGACAAAGACAAATCACAAGCGTAAACATCAGTACTGGACAAAAGTGGAACGATTTGACGACGGCGAAAATTCTGAGTCGCCTCTCTTTTTTTGTTGGATAGGACAGGTAAGGGAATTCATAATTGTGACTAAAAGCAAAACGCATTCAAGCCTTTAAACCATTTTAAAGAAAAGGGGTGAGTGAAAATGATAAAGGATTATGTATTTTATGTATTATAATATTAGTCTGAACAAAAACAGCAAAACAAAAATGCAAATGTAATGTCTTCCAGGAGGTAGCGATTACGTAAAAGCAGAAATAGCACTGCGCCTAGAAACACTAATGTATTTGTTATAATAAAATAGTAGGACAACAGGAAAATACCATTGAACCCTTTCTGAAGAAAAAAATATTAGAATATTAGATATTCAATATTAGAAGGACAACAAGTTTGCACGTAGGTTTGCACGGATTTTTCAATGCACAGAGTTTTCATAACGAATGAACAAGTGTGGTATTAGGGCAAAAAATCATTTAGAGTGCAACACTGGAATTAAAAAAGCTTCAAATTTCTTGCATCCGTAAATGGCCATCAGCTGAATTCTACATTAATGTGTACGTTAAATTAGAATTAACTGCTTGGCAACCATATATAACTAAACTTTGCTTCATGTTACACCCGTTATTTCTTCCTCCTCTTTGCTTTAATAAACAAACTTGCAATAATGGAGACAATACAGAGCAGGATGTGTCTCAAATATGTAAATAACATAAAGTAGCCCTGCCCATTAATAGCCACACAAATATACCTACTATTGTAAAATCTCTCCTAGTTGATACATTTATAATGTCATATAACCCAGCTCACCTGCCATTGCTCTGGTAAGGAACATGCCCCCCTGCTTATTAAGAAGTGACACATCAAGTGTTCCTCCTCCCAGATCCACCACCAGCACATTAAACACTTCTGCTTTATGCAGTCCATAAGCCATCGCTGCCGCCGTGGGCTCATTTATCACCCGCAGGATGTCCAGCCCTGATGAGGAAGACATGCACAATGATCGATCAGTTAACTATTATAGATTTAAACCAGAACATTATCAGCTTTTACAAGGATACTTGTACTGATTTCTATGGAAGCCAGTTTCCGCTCACGTAATATAAAAATCAAAAAAAGGTAATTGCAAAACAAGTCAGAATTCCAAGATATAAACTTAGAATTCTTACTTTTTTCTTGCAATTCTGAGTGTACATCTCACAACTCTGACTTTTTTCCCTCTGAATTCTGAGTTTTCTCAGAATAGCAAGGAGAAAGTTTGAATTGTGAGATAAAAAGTCACAATTTACCTTTATTTATTTTTTGTTTGAGTGCCTTCCATAGATTCCAATAGCAAGACAACCAAGTTGTGACAGACTAAAGCTGTGGTTACATTAGCAAAATTTTGTGTGCAAAAAAAAGGTCAATTGTCAATAGCATAGAGATGCATGAAGGACAGCTTGTCTTGCACCGAAGTTACTTTCAAACCAAGCAGCTTTCTGTTGGTCAATGCAGTGAATTTGTGTGAAATTTTTCCTAATTGTGGATTCCTAATGAAATGACCGGCTTTTGCGATTAATGTACACCTTAAGAAGTGAGTAGTAAACTGACCAGCTAGGTTAGCAGCTCTTATGGTGTAGTTTCTTTGCCTCTCATCAAACTCTGCTGGCACTGATATAACCGCTTTATCGATAGGTACTCCAAGTTGTTTCTCCGCCATCTTTTTCATTTTCAGCAGGAGACGGGATCCGATGAATTCAGGAGTAACTGTGAAGGTGCTATTTGTAGAGACTAAAAATTCTGCACTCCTGTTGTTGAATATCACCTAAAATAGTAAAGAAAATGTTAGAGACACTGTAAGCCGTGCAAGAGCAATTAAAGACTGTAAAATATGAAATGTGTACCTTAAACGGGTATCGTGCGCTCTCTTTCTCTAAAGTGTCTTCATCGAAAATCTTCCCTATAAATCTCTTGGCATCATAAATTGTGTTTTGAGGATTTGTGTCAGACAATTCCTGGCCCTCATGTCCAGAAAACACACCGGTGGGGGTGAATGACACCACACTCGGAATGCTGTTGCGACCTTTGTCATCTTCAATAACCTCAATCTCGCCTGTGCCAGGCTGAAACACTCCCACAGAGCAGAAAGTGGTCCCAAGATCCAACCCAATGACCCTGGGCTTCGGAGGGGGCAGGTACTGCTGTCCCAGGTATCCTGCCAGGAACAAAGCCAGGATAACAGAACCTGTAGGGACACACAAAAATATATATGACTAAGAAAAAATGGTGAAATCAGGAAACGTTTCTTTCGTTATAGAGGCTACCATAAAACTTAATGGTTGCTATACGCATGTCGTTCATATGTATTACAAAAGTATATTATCCAAAAATGTGGTATGTAGAAAAAATAAAACACGGCAATTCTAGACCATATTCCTGGTGAGTTGATGCGCAAGTATGCTGTCTAGATAGGTAACGTTAGCTAGATGTTGAAACAGCCGCTGTAACATCTGTAGTATAAAGAACGGACGCCAGCTGTGTCTATAAATGGCGTACATTTTTTTGGACTTTTTTGTCTCTAGTTGGACAATATATCTATCTGTCTGTCTGATGTACCGGTAGTTATCCACGTACAGTCAGTTATTACTTTCATGACAGATGCGTCAGTGCTATATCTAGCTAAATGCTACATAGATGGTTATTCTGTTAAATTTGACATATATATTTAGGAGTACATTAGTTTAATTTAACACTTACCTATTATGGACATTTCCCCGGCCATGTTTCCAACCCAATATGTTATGAATATTTGTATAAGAGATGTTCATTCAATATCTGCTCTGACTGAGCGAACATACACGTCGACCTAATACGGGCTGTTTGGCTGATGGGGGTTGTAGTTCTTTTAATCAGTAGCATGGTTACAAATGTGACAGGAACTGCTGCTGTTAACTACATTTCCCAGAATGCACTGTAAAGCGCAAGCGGACTTCTGCACAACTTCCTGTTATCATTTTTAGTTTCGAAACCGGAGAAGACCTTAAGTTTATTAGAAAGAAGGCAAAAGGAAGGTGCTTACGAAACCGAGGTATATGATGTAAGGGAATATATGGGGTCAAGGTATGGAGAATATATGCACATTTTCAGATGCCTCAAAGGATCCAAAAAGCAGGTCACGTGGGCTCTGCGTTTGTAATACCGAAGTTAAAAGTAAATAAGAGCAGTAGAATATCAGATTGTTTATCAGTGTTCACTGGAGAGATGTTTGCAATAATTATGGCAATAAGGTGGATTAGTGAAGTTAAAATATCCAAGGCAGTAATATGTTCAGATTCAAGTTCAGCCCTAATAAGTTTGAATGAGCAGAAGTCAGAAACAAGACAAGATATGATAATAGAGATTTTTCAAGAATTATATTATATATACAGGTGCATCTCAATAAATTAGAATGTTGTGGAAAAGTTCATTTATTTCAGTAATTCAACTCAAATTGTGAAACTCGTGTATTAAATAAATTCAATGCACACAGACTGAAGTAGTTTAAGTCTTTGGTTCTTTTAATTGTGATGATTTTGGCTCACATTTAACAAAAACCCACCAATTCACTATATCAACAAATTAGAATACTTCATAAGACCAATTAAAAAATTTTTTTTAGTGAATTGTTGGCCTTCTGGAAAGTATGTTCATTTACTGTACATGTACTCAATACTTGGTTGGGCCTCCTTTTGCATGAATTACTGCATCAGTGCGGCGTGGCATGGAGACAATCAGCCTGTGGCACTGCTCAGGTGTAATGGAAGCCCAGATAAACACATTTTAAGTAAAATCAAGATTGTATCAGTAAATATTAGTCATTACCGATATATATTAGCATGCTGATCAGAGAGGGGAATTGTGTATTAAGTATTAATTCAGGTAAAGAATGGAAACTGGAAAGTGCTTTGAAACTAACCCTCCTTATCAGTCATTGCACGTGACTAGTCATCTGGAAACTCATCCCACCAAACACCCACCAAAACCAAATAGTTATTTTGAGAAACAGATGGAAAGTTAATAGCATAAATTTGTGCAGTAGTAGCAGTGTGTATTCAAACACAGCCAAATGAGGAAGCTTCAGAATAAATAACATTTTTAAATAATATTATATACAATTCAGTCATCATAAACATTTGTAAAAGCTGTAAAAATTCCTCACACACAAGTATGTTGCCATGAAAGTTCAAATAAGATCTGCAGTAACAGAAATAGGTTACATCAACACAAAGCTGAACAAAGAACGTGTAAATAAAAACGCACAAGTACATCTAAATGAAAGAGGAGCACAAAAAAAGAAAACATATTAACAGAGTTGTGGGTCTGTTTGTAGCTTTAACATGAAATGATATCAGGAGAGAGACACTGGATAACTCTCAGCTCAGCTGTCAGGACACTCTGCAGGAATAAAACAACCCGAGTCTCTGGGACAGTCATTATCTTCGTCTTCCTCCTCATTGCCCTTCATCGCTCCCTCTTCGTCTTCTGTAAGCCAAACCAAAGAAAGGTTAAATCTCTCATACAAACTCCTGCTCGTTAATTTCATCTCTGCTGAACAAATCAGGTTTGCATTTGCGCAAAAACCCAAATGAAATTAATGTTAATTAAATGACAGTATGTCTTCCTGGTTATTATCCCACACTCCTATCAGCCAGAGCAGCGCAGCCATGTGCCACCTGCTCACACAGTGAGCCCACATTCAAACGCCAATTAATCCTGACCTGCATTTACAGGAAAAGGCTGTTCCTGACTGCACAGAGCATTATAGATTAAATTAAAACAGATAAGGTTGTGACTTTCAGTAATACTGGACTCGCTGTCTGACTCTGTAATATTTCAAAAAGGCAGAATTTCATCAAAACACAAAAATAGACGATGCAAAGATTGCGGAATCTGTGTCCTTCCTGAGGCTTGCTGACATAATGTTTCCTGAGATGGACACAGAGAAAACCAAAATATAGCTTTGCCCAAAGCTGTCAATCAAACTGCTTGTATTGATACTCACTGCTTAGAGGCACATAGAGGCAGTCTGATGCAGCAAGCAACCTGCGTCTGTGTTCTGGATCGGTCACATTCAGCTCAATCAAATGCCTCTCTTTCAGATGTTTGAGATCATCTACTGTCTGGTAGCCATTGAGGAGTAATGAAGATTCATATTCCTGTGACAAAAGAGATTTCCAACATTAAAATGTGCAATACAGCTATAAACTATCCAGTCAAAGATAAATTTATGGACATATATAATTCAAATTTAAGGGGAATTATCTTGCACTTGCACTAAATCATATATGCCGACTAGTGTGGATGTGAACGGGCATTTTCAATTAATTCTCTAGGGAGCTGAGTGTTTATTTATTGATTAACTTTTTTGTGGGATTGATATGTAGAAACAAGGGGTGAGTGTGTCAAAGTAATCAGAAAAGCTCAAATATGCCAATGACAAAAAAGCTGGCAGTATAATTTGTATACTATTATAGCATTGTTTTTTTGAATTGGCTTTTATTTTTATATTGATTTTATTTTTGTTGTAAGTATGTTTTTAAATGTTTTTGTCATTTTTATGAAACATTAATTATAAAGTTATTATTATTTATATTATTTTATTAATATATTCATATACTATCATATATTACTATTATATAATTTATATTGTTATATTCATATTATTTTAGTACTTTAATTTAAAATTCTTAATTTCAGTTAATTTACAAGGCAACATTTCTAGGAAAGAATTTTTAAGTTTTTTTTTTAAATCTAATATTTAGATTTTATTTTATTTCAGGTTTTTTTCAGTTACAGAAAATATATTGTTTGTAATAGTTTTTATTTTAGTTCAATTAAAACACTGGTGGCAGCCAATCAGTGTGAGGTGAAGATAGTGACGTTAAAATCCACAGATAGTTTTCTGGTGGATTTTGCTGGATTAAGCAGGTGGGCATGAAGGATAAGTGATGCTTCTATGTGTGTACTTGTATACACATATGTGTCCTATCTGAGGTTATACCTCTAAATGAAGTCTCTCTAATAACTCCAGGAGTGTATTCGGTCGTGGCTTCTTGCATACTTTCACAGGTCTTATTTTTGGGGCCTCCTCTTCTTCCTTCTCTTTCTCAGGCAGAACATCCACATAAATAAACTTGAAATTTCCCACTTTATTATTAAGCATGCCAGTCCATATGCCCATAGGTGGTTTACTTATGATGCTGATGATGTCTCCCACCTGAAAAAGATTACCAACACCATTAACTTACTATTGGCAGTTAATGTTTCTCCTTTAAAATTGTGCTGATTCAATCAACTGGAAGCAATCTTGAATTAAAAAAATTACAATATTTATTTCACCTTCAGTTTTAGGGAGTCTGTATCATATGGACTGGGGACAAAGTCTGTATGTACTTTAGCTCGCCCGCAGAACTGTCCCGTGTAGGGCACTTCCTCTTCCAATTTCCGGCTGTGTCTGTTACTGGATATATCTGAATTGCTAGCCACACCACCTGAGCCAATAAATACAAAAACAAAAAGAGTATGATTACAATGTCAAATCACTTTCCACTTCAGTCGCTTGTGTGTAGATGCTTACTGGATGAGCTCTGTCCACTGTAGAGGCTTTCTAATGAGTTGCTGGTTTGGTCTGAGCTCTTCTCTGCTGGAGACCCATTCTCTGTTTCTCCCTCAGTGTCATCCCCCTGCGCCAAACAAAATATCAGTCTGGATATTCGTATGAACTATTCTACAGATTAAGTGATAGGGAGAACTGGGGTTGGTTGGTTTCAGTGGTTGGTTTTGTGGGTCATAATTTCTGGGTCATAAGGTACACTCTCAAAAAAAGGTACAAAACTGTCACTTGCAGCAGTACCGTTTAAAAAGGTACTAATATGCACATTTTAGGTACTAATATGTAAGGTACTTATATATAGCTTTAGGACCTTATATAGGGTACGGCTTTGTATTGTAAATTTTTTTCTGAGAGTGTACTTAATTTTTTTCTGGGTCAAAACAGAAGTTACAAAACCGATTCAAATTTAAAGGAGTCATGAACTGAGAAATCTAAATTCCCTTGATCTTTTGACATATAAGAGGTAATTGTGTTATAAAAAAACATCCTGTAATTTTGAGAACTTTCAGAAACTTTCTCGTTAGTCTAAAAACAGCTTATATTGAATCCAATCTGCCAAAACAACAGGTTGTGGAATGCTCTACTCTGATGTAATAGTGTAGCTAAACACCTCCTCCGTAGAAGATGATCAACGCCTGCTTCTACATCACTGCCTGTTTAGCCCCGCCCACTGATTCCCGCACATAGTAGGTAAATGACAAGAGCGGGAAACGCAGGTCCACGCAGAAACCCAACGATAAGTTATAGACCGTGTCAGTAAGAACTCGAACCTTTGTTCACATCATTTTCTTTTACAAACGAGGCACAATTCGACGTTGGATTTTCACTAAAAGATTTGCTGTGCCAAATATATTGGATTCGACAGTAATGTGGCACCACACAAGTGTGAGTAACTGTTTTTATTATGTGGTCACTATTGCTTTGTCTGTTATTACAGATATGCTATTACAGTATTTATGCGTTTTTAACCTTTATCACACACACACACACACACACACACACACACACATATATATATATATATATATATCTTAATATATATTTTTTGTTTTTATATATAATTAAAAAAAAACATTTTAGGATAGTAAAACAACCAACAAAGGGAATAACACCCCTCCCCCCCCTACTATTTAGACATATACTTAATTTTTCTTTAAGTGTGCCAACCAACCCCTGTACAATCTGATGAACTGCTGATATTTGGGTAATAAAGAACTTTGTTGCTTAATCAGTGTCAGTAATCAAATGAGGAACTTGCATTGTTACTCACCATGTCGTCAGAGTAGGATTTTATGTGTTTCTTGGCCATCCGTTTACGCATAGTCATCGAGATGGCTTTCATCTTTTTTCCCAAACTTCCTGGTTTCTCACAGTTTTCTGCTGTTGATTCACTCTCTGCCTGTTTTATACATGCAAAAACAATATGTTTTGATAATCCATTTATGTATATACAGTGGGTACGGAAAGTATTCAGATCCCCTTAAATTTTTCACTCTTTGTTATATTGCAGCCATTTGCTAAAATCATTTAAGTTAATTTTTTTCCTCATTAATGTACACACAGCACCCCATATTGACAGAAAAACACAGAATTGTTGACATTTTTTCAGATTTATTAAAAAAGAAAACTGAAATATCACATGGTCCTAAGTATTCAGACCCTTTGCTCAGTATTTAGTAGAAGCACCCTTTTGATCTAATACAGCCATGAGTCTTTTTGGGAAAGATGCAACAAGTTTTTCACACCTGGATTTGGGGATCCTCTGCCATTCCTCTGCCATTCACATTGCTGTGACACTCATATATTTAACTCAGGTGCTGTCCATTTCTTCTGATCATCCTTGAGATGGTTCTACACCTTCATTTGAGTCCAGCGGTGTTTGATTATACTGATTGGACTTGATTAGGAAAGCCACACACCTGTCTATATAAGACCTTACAGCTCACAGTGCATGTCACAGCAAATGAGAATCATGAGGTCAAAAGGAACTGCCTGAAGA
>NW_015505185.1:3754252-3791219 GCF_001515645.1 Sinocyclocheilus grahami | reverse complement strand
TTGCAGCCATTTGCTAAAATCATTTAAGTTATTTTTTTTCCTCATTAATGTACACACAGCACCCCATATTGACAGAAAAACACGGAATTGTTGACATTTTTGCAGATTTATTAAAAAAGAAAAACTGAAATATCACATGGTCCTAAGTATCCATTCACATTGCTGTGACACTCATATATTTAACTCAGGTGCTGTCCATTTCTTCTGATCATCCTTGAGATGGTTCTACACCTTCATTTGAGTCCAGCTGTGTTTGATTATACTGACTGGACTTGATTAGTAAAGCCACACACCTGTCTATATAAAACCTTACAGCTCATAGTGTTTGTTTCTTGAGCACCAAATCAGCATATTAGAATGATTTCTCAAGAATCATGTGACACTGAAAACTGAAATAATGGCTGCTGAAAATTGAAAACTGAAATATACTAATATAGAAAACTGTTATTTTAAACTGTAAACAAATAAATGAAGCCTTGAGAACATAAGGGACTTCTTCCAACAACATTTAAAAAAAACGTTTGAATTATAGTATATATCAAATTTTGAATGATAGTATATAGCAAAAATGACTTACATTGGAGGCACAGAAATCCACACTGGTGCTAGAACGCAACACTCCTTTGGTGAAGGAGTCTCTCTTCGAGTTTCGAATGTTGATTTTATCTTCTTGACTTGGAGTTGTCGATGTAGTCCAGTCACAGATGTGAACTCGATATTCATTGCAGGGAGGTAGACAGGTGTTGTTGGGTGGTACCCAGTTTAAGGCTGTTTCAGTGGGGTTACTCCAGCGATGTCTGGCGGGTGCTGTCTCTGTGACCTTTGACCCCCCAGCAGTGTCACACATCATTCCTTTGACACCTTTGATGTGAGCTTTGGAAGACACAGATACAAATATCAATATATGTCATTGACATTAAAAACAGCTTTTGATTAAAATAAAAAAACCACAAAACAAGTAACTGCTATTGCATCAGGTTTAATAGGTATATTTACATGTTGTTTCTTGTGTTGAAGTTCCTCTCTTACTGCTTTTCCTCTCTACTTTTTTCATCCATGTCCCTCTTAGCTGTGTCACATCTGCAACTGCTGTCTCAGGCTGTCAACAGAGTAGACATAATAATTAAATGACATTGTTAAATAATACCTACAGTACATGCATGCATATTAAATAAAATAATTTAATAAATAAAATAAATAATTATTATAAATAATTACATATAATTCCAATTTATAGGAACATTAATATATAAACATAATTATAAGGACATTTTTATTTTTTAGGTTTATGATAAAATTTTTATTTTTTTTACTCTACACCCTTATTATGCTGACGATTGTCATGAATCCTGTCCATGGACTTCTGTCCGGTTGCCACCAGAGGTCAACCTTCCATTACATTGACTCGGACTACATGTCCCAGCATCCATTGCACTGATTACACACACAGCTGCTGCCAATCACACACCCTACATAAGCCATGGACTTCCTCTCTCTCACTGCTGAGTATTGTTTAGCGCTTATCGCTTACCTAGTGATAGCTACTCTACGAAGCCAGTTCCCAGTCCTAGTTTCCTATTCTAGTTTCTAGTCTAAGTCTAGTCACTTCGTGTTGCCCTGCCTGTTTACTGATCTTCTGCCCGTCTTGGAATTCTCTCTCGTTTTGTTGTTTGGACTCCGATTGCACCTCGCGTGGATTATTGTTTGTCTGTTGGATTACCCGTTTGCCTTGCCCTGTTGGATTACGTTCGCCGTCGATTGACCCTTGCCTGTTTCTGGATTACTCTTGTGTCTTGCCCATGATATACCAGTTTGCCATTGTTGAACCCATGCCTGTTTTATGACTACGTCTGTAAATAGAAGCCTTGCATATGGATCCGCACGTCTCATCTCGTTCACCCCGTAACAATGATATTGATAACTCTCAACAGTGAGTCCATTGATGGAGTACTAAACTGGTGAACACATTACAGATTTAGCCATCATGACTGACTCTAATGCCATGTGGGCAAAGGGATTATATGGGCAGAACGTGCCCCTCACCCAACCATCTGTACAGACACAATCAACCACGATACCCTGTACAGGGACAACTCTTGTTCCAGCCTCTGTGTAATAAATGACGATCAGTTTCATTTCAGCTGGCACAAAGCACCTGGGAGGACAGGGCTTGAACTCACCATGCCATTCTGTCTGCTTCTTAGCTGATCTTGGTTTGGATTACACCCCTCATAATAGACAATCTACCAAAGAAAGAATTAACATTTTAAATAGAAAAATTTATGAAAATAAATAAATTATCTAATTTATCTAATTCTACCAACAGAACTCAGCTAGACACAAATGTCATGTGTTTCCGACCTGGACAGGAATCTCTTGCTGTATGTTTCTTGAAATGGTCTTTCTGTCTGCCGTTGTCTGGCTTTTAGCCCTTTTTATACCTCTCACCATATCTGAAATTTAAGCACATTCAATCTAATTATTAGGCAATTAGCAACCAAGTCACTATATAAAACGTTTGCTTTTTTAAAAAGTTTTATTTTATCAAGACATTACAGAATCTCTGTTAGACAAACAAAAAGGGTAAACCAAAGTAGAGCTCAAAATAGTACATTCCTTATGAGAAAACTTATGTGGTTTTGCACACGTTTCCTGTTTTGCTTCTTCACGTATTTTGACGAGGGGAAATACCACATGGCAGGTGATTTTACTCTGCTTAGTCAAGGAAATGTGGCACATCCATACAGACAGGTTCAACAGCATTATTACCTTAAAATAAATGTGCACCACCATTTGAAATTCAAATTAGACTATGCTTATATTATTTTCATTATCTTTTAAAAATAACAGATTAAAATATTTGAACATTGTCATTTTATCAAAAGCTCTAAGCTAAACTACATTTAACATTAGTTAGATTGTTACATTACAAAAAATCTGATAACTTTGTTAGAATGTATAGTTGCCATTGAAATTGACATGTCCTATGTTGTGACATACTATACACCATCTAAAACATTTAGCAATTATTTTATAATTATTATGAATCTTTTATAAACCTAAAATAATAATAATTCATTTATAATAATTGAGATATTATAATTATAGTAATTGATTATGGTGGAATATTTGAATGATTACATGGAACATTTTTACTTTTAAAACTACTGTATCACACCACAGGGCCATTTAATAGGTAAAAGGATGTTTGAAATTGGTGAGAATAAGACTAAAGATATTAACTTCTCCCCTATACATTTTAACCTAAAATACTGAATGTTGATTTAAGAAGTCTTTTGAAGGTCCTCAACAGTTGTAAGAGGCTGAAGTCTAGTGCCCTATTTACAATTAAGACCCTGCTGTTTCTTAATTAATCCCACACAGGACAGGCAAGTGCTTTAAGTAAGCTGACGACTGCACAACACTGTCCATTTACTGTCAGTTGGATTTGACGCAGACGCAGGGCCATCTGATTGGCCAATAGTAAGTGATGTTGCTTAGCTGTGTGTGTCTTGTAAATGAAATCTAGTCGGACTTAACCTACAAATTCTCAGACCGATTTTACCTTCATTCTGATTCTTCCTCAGGAGGACTAAATCTTCCTGCATTTTGGCACTGGGCCAGACAGAATTAGTGCAGACGGTATTATCTGCAGGAGAGAAATCAGTTCCATTAGGGGTTTGTTCATTTATGGTTCACTAATTTTCCATGCTTTTACTTTTTCACTCTGTGAAATCTCATTTAAAGGCAAGAAAATGTAGAAAATCTGGTTTGTCCTTTCATTCATGTTCATAATGATCTGATACACACTGTACCTTTCTTTTTCATTATCTATTTACTGGTTGGCTGTCAGTCAACATAGTTGAGCATTAAAACATAACAAGGGTGTACAGTACTATTGCAGCTTAGTCATGTGATTCAGAAAGAATTAGTTTAGGAAATGTATAAAATATCTCTCAAAATATCACATACCTAAAGCTTCATTTTCAGAAACAGATTTTGGTAGTGAACTGAAAGAAGATGCAAGGAAACATTTAAAGAAAGTACAAACATTCACAGAGAGTACATTTTGCATTCTCTGTCGGTGTGAAAGCCTCAAGGGCTCTTTCACTTTTGCTTTGACAAGAAGTTCAACATTTTTCTCTTTGTTCACTAAAAACACAGATTGAACTCACCTTTGTTTCTTTTTTCTAGTGTTGTCTGAGTTGATTTGTGAAATTTCCTGTAAACAAATACAGTATGAGGCAGTTTGGTCATTTGATCTAGAAACTTTAACATGCAGAGTCATGTGTTGTTGTATATATTTATTTGAAATTGTGAAATTATGTGAAACGTGTTCTCAAGATTCCGCAGGCCTGTCATTTCAGGTTTCTCTCTCATAGGCAGGCCTCAAATAGACCTTAATATATTTCCATATGGTTACAGCACAATCTATTAGCAGCAGCTTTCATTTAATGGTAGCTCATTATGTCCACAGCAGTGTTATAGCGTGCGTCCAGATGGCCAATACATTTCCCATGACAGTGCAGTATACGGATTCAACATTCCAGTAGTCATTTCTATAGTTACCATGGAGATGGAACGGCCCGCACTTCTCCATTTGGTGGCGTCGTCTGAGAGAACAGCTGGGCTGCAGGACCTGCTGGGGATGGTGTACACCTGAGCCTCACAGGACTCCTGCATGGCCTCGTACAGACTGTCCATAGAGCCCTCCTACAAAACAACATCATGCCGGTCACAACCCACACTGCTAATAAAATGTATGTAAGACTCACTAAATATCTGATTTATTACAAGGGTCTTCAATCCCCCCGACGGACCTTGTTACAAACATGATTATTATAGTTAACTAACACTAAAATCTTAAAACAATTTGTTACTAGAAATAAAATAAACTGAAATAAAAAATCTAAAAGTATTAAATGAAATATAAAAATAATACATTTAAAAGCTAATAAAATGACAAAAACAGAACAAAATTACTAAAACTTTAAAATGTCATTTTCATTTAGTTTATCTTACTGTATTAAAATAAATAAAACTGAAATAAAAATAAACTATATGACAAAAAACAACAAAATTATTAAAACTTCATCTAAAATGAACATAAACAGAAAAGCTAAAAATAAAAAAACTTTCAAAATATTAGATACTAAAAAGATACTAAAATAAGCCTGTTTATACCTTGTATAAAATTAAGTGTTACATTTTAAGCCTGGCATTTTAAACAGGCATATAGTATAATAATAATATAAAATAATTAATAATCAACATTAAAATAATTGTTGATATACAGTGGCATACGCAAGTGCATTTAAAATTAACTTTCTAAAATGTATTATGGGTGTAACAGTGAAGCATTTAGCTTAATTTAAGCTTTTTAACTTTAGCTTTGGTCGAAACTAAGTTCATAATGTAGTTTTGTCTAAAGCAAATCATCTCTTTTTTTTTTTAAACAAAAATTTGTCAGAAATCAAACAATTAATGTAGTACAACCACAGATCCACTAGGGGTCACAGACCACCTGTTTAAGACCCTGATTTATTACACCGTGTTTATAGTGCATTTGAGCGCAAATCCATTTGTGCAAAAGATGACACAAATAACCAGAAGCATTAGTTTGCTTACAGAAGATCAGACCAGTGTGAATTCAGTAAAGCGAGACCACCATTAATCATAGACTGCACAAAACAACACAGCATCTGGCAGAGAAACTCAGTTCAATCTACACATTTCACCAATGTGTTTTGTTTTTATAAAGTAAAATAATAATAATAATAATTTAACTAAATTATAATGAAATATTGTGAAGGTAAGATAAATAAAATGTATATTTAATGCAAGGGCTACACATGTAAGCCATAATAAACTAATAACTTGACTTCTTAACCAAAAGAAAGCACAACAGAAGGCCCTCGTGAGCAGCTAAAGCTTGGTTCCTTCCTGATCTTCATGCACTGTCACATGTTGCCTTTACATCCTCCAGGAGGTCACGTTTCATCCACACACTGTCAGTCTACAAACCACAGAGCAGAAAAGGTGAATCACTTACCAGAGAAAAGCAGAAGAGATTCATTCTGGAAAGTATGGTTTCTTTCCAGTGCCCACAGCACAGGATGAACAATGGGACAAGCCAGAGGCAGACACAGAGCAGAGTGCTTAGTGTTCCAGGCTGCCTACTGCTCACAGATTAATACTGAATGACATCCTTCCTCTAATCCAATAGATGTGGAGGACCATTACCACTCCAGGCAGCCCCTCAATCAACTTCTGAGCTCGTTGATGCTGATGTTGTTTACTTACCAGTGAACTGGGTTGAGAGCTTTTGTTTGCACTATGACAGTCACCACAACAGCCATTTGCGTAATTTACTGTAAATGCCAGTCACTGGACTCATTTAAAAATGTGGTACATAGGTATGTAAAAGTTTTTTTTATATATATATATTTGCACATTTTTGGATGCAGCACTTACTCCAGACAACTGAAACCAAAAAAAAAATGTTTAAAAAAAAAATATATATATATTTTTAAATATTTTATTTAGCCATGTTTTCTCTAAAAATTACATTAAATTTAGACTGAAAACAAACAAGTTTTATAGGAACAGAACACCTGCAGTCTCTACACAAGGAGCTTATTTCATGCTGGTGACATAGAAATATACTTGAATATGGCAGTGAGAAATATTTTATTAACCGAGCACCATGTTATGACTCCATCCACAGGGAAAGGGAAATGAAGGTGACATTAAAGCACAGCCCTTAGGAGAATTCATCATTCAAGTACCTTCAAAAAGCTTGACTGCACTGTAAAATACATTAGGTAACCTAAAATATACTTCATGTGGAACCATCTGAACTAACTTTAGCTCAAAAATGGTATTTAATACGACTGAATCTTCCTCACTACATAAGGTTACACCATCGAAAGAACTGTAAAGCTCAGGTCACACAGAAATTTCCCCTTAAGTGCCGTTTCACTTTCTACATTCTACTCAAAGAGTGTGGAATGACATTTTGTAAAAAGAACTTTATTCACTTATGCAAAGCTTTTTTCTTCCATTCTCAGCAAGAGGAAATCTGCCCTGCTGAGGATGCGCTGTCTTGGCATGTGACACTACCTGCTAGCACAGCTAGTGTTTCTTAGCCAAAGTGCATGTGATGTCTTGTCAACAGTCCTTAAGTCGCTTATATCTGGAATTGTCTTGAAATAGACCCAGAGGATTATGGTGCACAACGTAGCGTTTCAGACCTCAGGACAGAAGGTGAATCTGCTTCAGGAATGTCTAAGCTGGTGCAGAAAATGGGTCAATATGAAACCAAGGTGTTCACGGTTTCTCTCTGACTGTGCACGCAGATGAATGTGAAGGTCATCAGACATTTGATTTGCTTCAGTGATAATCTGCTTGTTTTGATTTTGGAAGTTTGCCCAATTATGCAATCTGTTAATTTCTTTTATGTTGCAATGAAAAGGGCAGTTTGAGGTGATGGCTGGTCTGGCACTAGCACAACTAATGCACTCAAATAATTAATGTGCCCTCGTGAATTTAATGATAAGTTCTGCATGTTTACAAATGCATATTCTGAGGTAGCTACTGAAGTATTCAAGTAGCAGATTCTATTGTAAAGTCAACAAGAAATCAAAATTAAGCCTATTTAATTTCTTAATGCACGTTCCTTATTATGCATAATCCATTGTGCAATCCATTAGTGGTGTAATTCCAAATTAATATACGTAATTGTTGCAATTGCAATCTTTATTATATGAATAAAATGTATCTTCCTCTTAAATGACTTCCCTTTATGCTGACATAATTTATTGCCAAATAGGTATTTAGGTATCATTTTAACAATTTGTTGGTGGGTAACACCCACTTTTCACTGTCCAATCAGCTTGCAATAGATACAATTAAGCCTCATCCAACATTTTTTCCTCATTTAGTGTCAAATTACACTCAAATTGCAGAACTAAAATGGGTTGCAAACTGGAATTCACTTTGACCGTGGCCAATCCAAGATGACAAGGCCTTTTTCTACAACCTCAGCTCAGTTAAAGTTTAATCCATCACTGTTAAGTTTCCTGTTCCCCCTCTTTTCTTCCTCTTTCTTGACAAATCTTGGAAATCTCACTCTCCCTTAATCAGCGAAAGAGCTCAGATTCTCAGAAACGACAGCTCATTCACTCGCTCATTTCTTAGAACTTGTAAATTGACAAAAATGCCATGTCAATTCAACACACTGAGGCCTCTGGCTCTTAATCTTTTGCTGTCCATTAAAGAACATGACAAGATAAATTGCTGTGCCGGTCGCTGTGTGAAAGAAGGTGTGCAGGTTCCCAGCTGGTTATTTTTAAAGGAAGAAAATCCTCAAATCTCTTTAATAACAAACCCTGCAGTCATGGAAACAGAAATAAAGACGGGAGGATTAATTCACGTCTGACCCACATTTCCTTGTTTGAATTAACATTATCAGAAGCAGCCCAGATTTTTTTGAGTAAAGGTATTTTTAAAATAATGTGTATATGCATGTATAGAAGACTGCAATGTAAATGAAAAAATGTATAATCACAGTTAGTATTATTATGCATACTATAATGAGAACAACAGTTATTTGTGCAAAAGTTACTTTTGTCATAATACACAGACTGAACAATAAACTTGTTGACTAAAACTTGTGATTGGTTGATAAAGTGTACAGAGCATCTCATCATCTCTAATGGAGTTAAGCTTGTATGGAAACATGCAAGTAATTATGTTTTAAATCACCTTTAATCAACATTCGATATGCATTTTTTTGCATTTCGTGAGAGATATTAGTGCCTGGACTGCATGTTTAGCTTCCAGTCTTCTCATCTGTTAAAAGCATCAGTTAATCCAGACGCATATGGCATCATAACATCTCTCTTGAATGACCTACATTGCTCTGATACTGAACACACCCATACACAGCATTTTACTGAGCAAAATTTAATTCATAAATCAAATCATACAGAGCTGGGACAGAAACCAAGCTTATTAGGCATTCCTTTAAGCAGTGCTATATAAAGCAAACCATGTTGATTCAGTTGGGAAAAGGTCATTAGAGAAATTAAACACCTAGAGTAACCCAGGGATATTTTTTGTGCTATGCTATTACAGTGAACATTAGTGACTGATTCGATGACTCGATGACGTTGAGAGATCAGTCACACAGATCAGAAGTGCAGCAGTAGACGTTCACTCCTGGAACACAGAACTCCTCACATGTCCGGCTGAACACAGTGGCTATGGTTTAGAGCATAACGAGAAAACAGCTCAATATCCTATCTAAACTTCTACAATACAGACCTTTAATAAAGAAATGACATTCTCCTTTTTTAATCACCAACCGAGGGGTAATAAATATGAATCTGTTACTAAGGTTATTTTTGTTAACAAAAACTAAAATTGAAACCAAAATTTAATTACTTGAAATAAAATAAACATTAACTAAAATATATCAAATATTTTTAAAAATGTATTTTATTTAAGCTAGTTACCAAGGCAACATTTCTCAGTTTTGTTTAGTTTAAGTTGAAGAGCTAAAATTACAACTAAATAAAGTAAAACTATATAGACATTAAAAAAATACTAATAAAAATGACAAAAAATGCTAAAAAAGTACAAAATAGAATCAAATTCAAAATATTAACAAAAGGTAGTATATCATGATACAAAGATGATTCAGTGATTCATTGGATGTTAATGACTATTGAAAATTGAGTGAATAAATAATTTTAATATTAATTGCTTACCTGTTGAAACTGTTTTGCAGAAGTTGCTTGAGGCTGGGCATTGAGTTGGGGTCTTGCAGTCCCCATCCACACAGGTGTAGCATGTCAGCGAGTGCACTGTTACATATTAGACAGATAGATAATAATGGTGAAAGTATCTGCACTTCATCAGAGCATTTTGAAAAACTTTTAACTACATTCCAAAGCGTAATATTTGACAATTTACTCCACTACATTTCATAAAAACATATTCTTTCCTCTGAGACATGATAGCAATATCCGGTTCATGAACAAATCTTTAGTTTGAATATATTCTTTTCAATTAATCAGTTGAACCAATTCACAAATTGCATTGAAATTATTTATTTGTGAATTTGTATGATTCAGTAAGCTCGAACCCATTTTGAGCAGGAAGATAAAGGATGGATGAATGGATAGATAGATGGAAAGAGAAAAGCTTTTGTCTTACCTGAGGCACTGCAGAGAAGCACCACAATAAGAGCACACACTAGCGTCTTCATGATGGAAGCTGGTCTGGTCATGCAGAGGAACATGTTTCTTTATATACATCGGTTACACCTTTTACTGAAAATACATTCTTCCTAAAGCATATCAGTAATGCTGCATGACAGGTTTCATGTAACTAGATATAGATGTCAGCTTCCTGGACAAGGAAGTAAAATGATTTATCGGTAATTCTCTTCTTAGCTTAATGTCTGTCCTTAGCTTGTGAATTGTTTTAACCAAGATGCAAGATCTGAGAACTTCTGAGAATGTCTTTTCCTAATCTTTCACTAATTTTTTCTTAATCTTTTCACTTATTTACCCATAATTTCTCTGATTTCTCTAACTCTGATAAGTTGGCTATTTTAATATTGAGATCACTATCTATTTTCTGGCACTAGCAGATGCTACCACAATGCATTATATCCGTAGGAAGGACATACTTCCCCAAATGTCACAATGATTGTACTTCTATTTTATAATATATTTCTTTAATAATTGAAACCATAAACCACACTATCCTATGAGATGGGCATCTAAAGTGCAGAGCTCTTAAATTCATTACTAAGCCTGTCAAGTACCATAGAAAACATCCAATTAATCTGCACACCAACAATCCTCTGGTGTTCCACTGGGATCTGTACTTGGACCACTTCTCATTCTATACTAAATCACTCAGTTATTTCATAACCTCTCATGGCCTCTTACCTATTATTAAAAATGCAAATCTCATCTCAAAGTTAAAATTACAGGCCAGCTGGCAAAATTATCTCTAATAGCATGCACCTCAGGGCCGTGAAGCGAAGTGAATTCAATGCTTATTAGAGCTGGGGCACGGACAGGCCTTATGGGTAATCTGTCTAAAGATTAGTCTTTTATTGTTTTTAGGCTCTGGTATTTCCATAGAAGTTTGAGATTAGTTATTGCTTTGAGGACAGATATTAGGGCACTGTCAATGTTCAGCTCTCATGACTAAGGTTACATTTCCAAAATATGATGGATATTTTCCTCTTGAGAATCCAATATATCAGACAAGTAAAGTTTATTACAGCTTTACATAACATTGTCACTAAGGTGTCAAATTAACAGCTTTGTTAAAACAAGTACAAATGTTTAATTATCATTCTGATATCACTGCAGTTGAGGCATCTGAGAAAAAAACGTTTTTCAGTAAATGCTGTAACATGTAGATGTAAACACAAGAGACACAGACAGCAGGGGGCAACAAAGATCAGAAATAATTCGATGGCAAGCATTCAGTAAATAGCCTTCATATTCATAAAGAAAAAGAAAGATAATAACAATACTGGAACATATATGATTAGTGTTTAATAAACTAATAATATACTAATATTAATATTTTATTAAATTGTATGTTATTTACATATTAGTTACATGTATCATTTCATATAAGCAGTAAAATTCATGAAGTGCACTTAAACAAATCAGACATGTTTTAATAAATCAAGAATGTTGTTTGAAACTATTTCAGTTTAATATACAAACTTAGCATATTATATGAAAATAATTAATAATACTTAAGATAATTAGAGCTTTGGAAGCAGAACATTAGCATTCCTCAGCCTAAACATCCATCTATCGTTCTCTCTCTTTAGTCATCCATCCATCCATTCATCTATTTATTCATAAATCACTCAACCATAGCCTACATCTATCGATCCATTAATTCATTTTTTAATAAAAGCAATTTATTGGAAAGCTTACAGTTCTATAGTATACCACTCAACAAAATGAAATCTTGGGCTTCTAATGTAATTTTTCGATGCATTAAATGAATTACTAAAAGTTCCATTTAGTAAGCAATTGATTCCTGTGTAAATAATCACTTCAATAAAATGTTTTGAGATTCATTTAGCCTCTAAGCATAAAGGTGACTTATCACGACTTGCTGATTTAGGGTTGCCAGTTCATATGAGCTTTAGAACTGTCTGAACTTTAGAATAGCACATTTTACAAACTTCCTAGCAGTACATCAGCTCCAAGCACAGGCGCAGTATGTTCTGAAAGCTGAGTAGAAGCAAAGTTGAGTGTTTTATGGTTTTGAACTAAGCGTTGACCATATGACTTCTAAAGGAGAACTTGCTACTCTGCAGGGATGTCTCATAATTCCTTCACCTGTGCCAATGACGTCCAAAGGAAGACGTCTGGAACAGAACAGTCTGTCTTGAAACAAAACACTAAAACAAGCACAGTATGAAATTTTAATCTAAATTTAATCAGATTTTTTAAACGCGAATAGATTGCAGTTTAGTATAATAGCCTACTTAAGAAGAGCAATAATTGGCTACTTAATAATACTTAATAAATACTTAACAGCTTGATTTATTAACCCTTTTCACATTTCCATAGTTCTCAGAAACAGAAGACATCATAATTGTGAAACTTCTTTAGTGGTGAACTGAAACTACTACAAATGCATTTGTGTGTGTGTGTGTGTGATTTGCCCCATTGGCAAAAGAAATAGCATTTCTATGAATTTGCAAAAGAGGAAAAAATACTGAGAGATAGTCACTAAGCAAAAGAGAGGAAGATGTCAAATTTGTCGTCACTCCCTCAGCTGTTGTATTAGAAACACTCACGCAGCAGTTATAAACGTACATTAAAAAGTTAAAAATGAAAATATAAATAGTTTTTCTAGATTCACGATGTTAATAACTGTGGAAACCATCCTTAAAAGCACTTCATGGAAACAGCCATAAATTAGCAAGCACCACTATGTGTCACTACAGACTGCAGTACCGCTTACAGCCAGCATATGCTGCCCTTGAGCCAATCAGTTGTGTGAGTGCTTCACTTTTTTTGTTTGCATTTCACAGCCGAATGACTAAAATCTCTTCAGAATGCAGTTGGTCAAAATAATCTACAATTCTCATTTGAACAACCCAACACATCGCTTTGCCAGTACATCTCTGAAATAAATGACACCATTTGCAAACTAAAACAGTCTGACAGGGCAAGCAGTCTGATCTCGCTGCTTAAAAAAGTCATTCTCTCTTCCAAAGCGCAATGACTGGACTGGATAGCAAAAAGCTTCAGATTTCCCATCTCCCTCAGTAAATTGCAGAAACAGAGTGTCCTCCATTAGGCGCCATAAATCTGAGTTGATGTGACAAAGGGTAATGAAGCAGCTTTCTAATCGGCTTGCCCACAGCCCCTCATGTCACACTGCAGACAAGCCTGGGCCAAATGCAGGAATGGATGTGGTTAACAGATTATCGAGCAAAGCTAAACCCACAAACGTTTATTTAGAGCCAGAAAATGGCAGCATGTATGTCAATAATGGTATACGTGAGGGATGGCTTGGCTAAATGCAGTTGAAAGTTGGTAGCATTTACAGAAATCAATAATACAGCACCAGACAAGTTTAATGAAAGAAGATGATAATGATCCTGTTTATCCTCAAGCTAAACCAGAACCTCTCTGAAAAAGAACAAAGAGTCCATTTCCAAATGCTGTTTTATTGTATAAGTGGCTCCGTTTCACAAGAACAAGAACTTCCTATAAACTTGAAGCCGTGGGAGTCGAGCTTTAGCTTCTCAGGATGGTGTGTGGAACACACTGCAGCAGGATGACCTTAAACTCTGGACTTGTCCCATACAGTACATGTGTTCGTCTTGTCCTTGTCTCTGAATTGGAACAGAGCTTACTACAGCGAGACCTGGCTGGCGCTTTATCACATAAACCTTCGGTATACCTAATCAAATAACCAGCCGGGCGTGAAACCATATTCCACTCTGTTCACGTAGCCTTGCGATGAGTGCCTTGCAGAATCAAACAGGACACAGGATTAAGTGATGGAGTCGGAGTCTTCCAGAGGGCCTTGTGCTACAGCGATTAGGACAGAGGTATTAGCGTGATTGTGGGCAGTACAATACATAAAGAATGGGGAAAGAAGTGCAAAGTAGCTCTCCATGACCCATCAGGTGCTCATCTGTTGAAATATTGCCTAGTGGTGTAGTTTTTATAAAATAACAATGATGAGAGCTTTTATTTACATCAAATTTCACACCTGAAAGTAGTGAAGCAACTGGATTTGGTCAAAGAAGGAAATAATGTTGATAGAAACGATTTAAATGATTAAGGAAAAATGTTTGTTAGATGAATGCACGCTATCAAATCTCCTTTTTTTTAAAGTTCCATATATATAAGAAATCAGGAAGGGGGCCAACACTTTTTCACACCACTGTATATATATATAATGGGGTGCAAAATATATTTTTTATTTTAAATCTAGAAAAAAGAAAATATGAAAAAAAAATCAATATAATCAAAAAAGTAATATGATATGTTTTATTATTATGTAGCTTTTTCATGTTTTATTGTAAATGTATAATTACATATTTATAATAGAAATAACAAATATAATTTAATAAATAAAATAATTTACAATATTAATAATAGTAATAATAATATCAACAATAATCTAGAAAAAAATTCTAGCATTTTCTTGATTTATATACATAATATATAAATAAATATAATTAAATACATTATTATATAAATAATTGAATAAATAATTATAACAATATATTCAGTTTTTATAACATTTAATTAATATATAATAATAATGTATAATGTTCTATTATTATATAAATATTAAATTATATAATTTATATTGTTATATACATTTGAAATGACATGCACTGTGAGCTGTAAGGTCTTATATAGACAGGTGTGTGGCTTTTCTAATCAAGTCCAATCAGTATAATCAACCACAGCTGGACTCAAATGAAGGTGTAGAACCATCTCAAGGATGATCGGAAGAAATGGACAGCACCTGAGTTAAATATTTGAGTGTCACAGCAAAGGGTCTGAATACTTAGGATCATGTGATATTTCAGTTTTTCTTTTTTAATACATCTGCAAAAATGTCAACAATTCTGTGTTTTTCTGTCAATATGGGGTGCTGTGTGTACATTAATGAGGAAAAAAATTAACTTAAATGATTTTAGCAAATGGCTGCAATATAACAAAGAGTGAAAAATTTAAGGGGGTCTGAATACTTTCCGTACCCACTGTATATATATACAATTTTTTTAATTAAAACTTTTAATATTTTATTATAAATCCTTGTTTCGATATTTTAAATAGAAAAAGTGTTCTGTAAATGCTATTATTATTATTACTTTATTATTATTCGGTCAGATGTTCTTGGCACAAAAGCACAAAATGCTGCAAAAATGCTGCAAAAATGCATTTTCACTAGTGGTCTCAGACTTTTTGATATTTTATAATAGTTTTCTTTTTCCGATATTCTTTGTACCTTTTTTTTTTTGGGAGATATTTGACACTTGCATTTCTCAATAGCGGCTAATGACTCACTATATCCACATCCCTTTCTTTGTCTCTCTGAACTCCTATCTTTGCACTCGGCTGAGAGGCTGTGAGGGGTCGTGACCTCTGTGGCCTTTTGTTCCCTCAGTGAGTTGGGTTACAGACAGTGCCTCATCAGCCATGCTGTAGATGACCTTCTGTACTCCTGTCCCTCAGAGCTATGCGGGGCAATTGGCCTCTCTGCCTCAGTGTTAAAGCTGCCTTTTATAGAGCAGCCTGCCCCAGCAGCATGCTGGGAGACGAACAGAGACAAATTGGCTTGGGTTTTTTCTTCAGAATAGTTAAATCAACAAGTGCGACAGAAAAAATGAATGCAAGGTGGATATCTGTCTTATCAGGGTCTTTGATATCTCAGGCTTTCTTAAAAAACTTTGCTAACTTTAAAATGATGGCTGTGTTGCTAAAGCTTAGTGTCCTCTGTAAGAGGCTCTTAAAGCCATTCCATGTGATACTGTAAAAATAATTCGAAGAGCAGGAAGAGGAGTTATTAAACTGAAAGGAAAGTTGCAGAAGGCGGGAGGGGTGTTCAGACAGCAGGGGTCTTTGATGAGCGTATCCGGACCGGGCCGGATGAGAGCTGAGTAATGTGGGGGAACTTTATCCAGGTGCACACATTGTGCTCTTGAGTCTAGCACTCCTTTCTGCCTTCATCCGTCTCTCTTTCTTTCTCTTTCACTCTTTCAGTCTCATTCTCCCCCCTTTTCCCTTCTCTGTCTATTCAGCTCAAGCGCCGGGAGTCAGATAGATGGTCCAGCTGCATCCTCTTGGTCACTATGTGCCAGTTTATTTAAGGTCTTCTTGGAACAGAGACCTCCCTGTGAATGTCTTAATATATAGCCTGTGAGTTCGTGTTTGTTCTCGGGAGAGCAAGTCACGGTCCTTAAATACATCTCAGGGTCGGTTAGATTTAGAACGCTGAGTAAATACTACACTGATTTTTTATGAGTGTTTGCATGAAAGGGAGTGTAGTCATGGCTTTCTCATTATGTTTCAGACCAAGGAGGTCCGTAGCACCTGGAGAAAGCTATCCATTAGCATTCTCATTCATCTCAATGGCAGTTTCTCAGAATGGAGCAAGAACAAGAACTATATATATATATATATATATATACACCCACAAAATAGATATATTCTTGCCTGAATGAGAAGAAACTGCCAAAAAATAGATGCAGAATGATGTCCCTGCCTCTAGCAACTCATAAATATGTCATCGTGACCGAGTATAATAATGTTTGTGTAATGCATGTACATTTTAATTGCAAATAGATTTCCTTTTACATGCAACAAATCCATAGGAATTCAAAATAAGAATAAGATAAATGTGTGGATTATTTGTATGTGACACATATTGGTCCCATTATGGGTGTTGCATACAACTAGAAATTTCTCTTTAAAGATTTTTTGGCTTCCATCACATATAATTGTTTAATTTAATCTCAGCATATGGGACTGTAATCGTTGCTTTTCAGGCAGCAGAAACAATAAGCTTTTTGATTAAGGATCCAATATGACCAATTACCATACTGTAACTAGCCATGTTGGCAGAATGTGGATGACAGAAGATCTTTAATGGCTTGTACATTGCATAACAGCATGGATGAACAAAATCTGTTATCACCATATTAAAATACAGGATGCACATATTTATCACCACAAAAATGAGTTTAAAAGCATGGATCGCTTGGCAGTCAGCGTTGTCTTGCTAGAAAATTACAGATTCAATTTACAAGGTGACCCTTAAAGTATCATTTATAATGTTTTGCAGGGAAAGCAGTGTTTAAAAAAATGTGAATGTGAGTTTGCTGTGTATGTAAAAATAGCATGTACTGGGATTTGTCTTTAAAATATAATAAATATTGTAGAGACATTACAAATCATATTATAATATTATAGTATCATTTATATTATATATAAATATGTTTTATGCCGGAGCACAGGCATGTGTTTGCCAAAACACTTGTTAAATCAGTTTAAATGCAACCTAGTCTTGCTATTCCAAGAAAGAAAGGCTTTTTAATCCATGGCCACAACAAAAGGTGCATCTGCAACTCTTTGGTTCAGTCTACATGCCCTTGTGGTCTTTTAAGTTACCTCAAAAGCAAGGCCAAGAGCATGGACTAGAGATGCAGGAAGAGGCATGGGAGGGGCAGAGCCTTCATTGTCTCCTTGAGGACCTTGGTACACTTCATCATACATTCCTTTTCATCTCCGCGTCCTCAACTTCCAACGGTTTTCCGCATCGCTGGCGCTGGAACGCAGGCTACGTGATCAGGGTGCACCTGCCGGCTGTGGGAATTGACCCGCTATTCTCAGTTTAGATGTCAATAGTGGGCAATTTTTTCCCTCTTCCTCAAGGTCATTGTGACCTGGAGTGAATCCATAAGAGACTAGCCTAATTACTGAGCAACAACAGGCAGTGCTGCAATAACCTAATTATTATTGGCATATATTAGATAAAGGGGCCTATTGCTGGCTTTCCTGCAAGGGGCCTGTTGAAAAGGAATTTGATTTCCCCAAATACTTCTCCACCAGACCGTTCCTTGTGTTAATTGGGCATTTTAAAGCAATGAGGGATACCTCTTTGTTGCAAGCTGAGGAGCTCTTGGAGGTAAAGGGGACAATGCACTCAAAAATTAAAATTATTTTATAATTTACTGACCCTTATGTGGACTTTTCTTCCACTGAAACACAAATGCAAATTTTTGGTAAAGAAATTTCACCCTTTTTTCTCATATAATGATATAATGGTATATTATATGAAATATTATATATTCAGCTTTGTCATCACAGGATTAAATTACATTTTAAAATGTATTAATATAGAAAACAGTAATTTTTTTATTGTCATAATATTTCACAATATTACTGTTTTTACTGTGTTTTTGATCAAATAAATGACATCAAAAAATAAAAAATAACATAATTATTATTTTAATTGTTCCAAACTTTTGACCGATAATATATATTATCATATATATAGTATATATATATATATATATATATATACATACTGTATATATGCATGCATAAATAAATTCATTTATTAATACAATTTTTAAACTCACAAATTCAATAATTTATTTATTTAATTTATTTATATTTTATTTTATTTAAACCTTTATTATCAATACCAGAATATTAAAAATATATATATATGAAACCGTCCCCACTGTACATATCATCAGCTAAATTGGTTTTGTGGTTTAATAATATCAAACATTTAACATATTAGCTTGTAAGATTCTATGGTCACTGTGCAAGACATCAATTTTTGGAGCTCTCAGTTTGAATTTTTTTCTGCCCCAATTTGCTTAACCCCCACCAAAAGCTGACTTTCAGCTTTGGTAGATGTTGTGATAATAAAGTCAGAGTTGAGTGGGTCTATGTAGTTTTATTTATGGATCTGTTTCTCGTCAGTCAGTCCTACCCCATGAATAAGACCCATTGTGCAGTGGACAGCAAACTAATGCAAGTTTCCCTGCAGGCCATATCAGTGTGATCCTCATTGACCATGCCATGATTAATTAGCTTCAGCTATAGGCAGCTGGCTTTCTTATAATACACCTAAGCGTTGTCTTGCTAGAAAATTACAGATTCAATTTACAAGGTGACCCTTAAAGTATCATTTATAATGTTTTGCAGGGAAAGCAGTGTTTAAAAAAATGTGAATGTGAGTTTGCTGTGTATGTAAAAATAGCATGTACTGGGATTTGTCTTTAAAATATAATAAATATTGTAGAGACATTACAAATCATATTATAATATTATAGTATCATTTATATTATATATAAATATTTTTTATGCCGGAGCACAGGCATGTGTTTGCCAAAACACTTGTTAAATCAGTTTAAATGCAACCTAGTCTTGCTATTCCAAGAAAGAAAGGCTTTTTAATCCATGGCCACAACAAAAGGTGCATCTGCAACTCTTTGGTTTAGTCTACATGCCCTTGTGGTCTTTTAAGTTACCTCAAAAGCAAGGCCAAGAGCACGGACTAGAGATGCAGGAAGAGGCGTGGGAGGGGCAGAGCTCTCCTTGACTCCTTGAGGACCTTGGTACACTTCATCATACATTCCTTTTCATCTCCGCGTCCTCAACTTCCAACGGTTCGCTGGCGCTCTGGCGCTGGAACGCAGGCTACGTGATCAGGGTGCACCTGCCGGCTGTGGGAATTGACCCGCTATTCTCAGTTTAGATGTCAATAGTGGGCAATTTTTTCCCTCTTCCTCAAGGTCATTGTGACCTGGAGTGAATCCATAAGAGACTAGCCTAATTACTGAGCAACAACAGGCAGTGCTGCAATAACCTAATTATTATTGGCATATATTAGATAAAGGGGCCTATTGCTGGCTTTCCTGCAAGGGGCCTGTTGAAAAGGAATTTGATTTCCCCAAATACTTCTCCACCAGACCGTTCCTTGTGTTAATTGGGCATTTTAAAGCAATGAGGGATACCTCTTTGTTGCAAGCTGAGGAGCTCTTGGAGGTAAAGGGGACAATGCACTCAAAAATTAAAATTATTTTATAATTTACTGACCCTTATGTGGACTTTTCTTCCACTGAAACACAAATGCAAATTTTTGGTAAAGAAATTTCACCCTTTTTTCTCATATAATGATATAATGGTATATTATATGAAATATTATATATTCAGCTTTGTCATCACAGGATTAAATTACATTTTAAAATGTATTAATATAGAAAACAGTAATTTTTTTATTGTCATAATATTTCACAATATTACTGTTTTTACTGTGTTTTTGATCAAATAAATGACATCAAAAAATAAAAAATAACATAATTATTATTTTAATTGTTCCAAACTTTTGACCGATAATATATATTATCATATATATAGTATATATATATATATATATATATATATATATATATATATATATATATATATATACATACTGTATATATGCATGCATAAATAAATTCATTTATTAATACAATTTTTAAACTCACAAATTCAATAATTTATTTATTTAATTTATTTATATTTTATTTTATTTAAACCTTTATTATCAATACCAGAATATTAAAAATATATATATATGAAACCGTCCCCACTGTACATATCATCAGCTAAATTTGGTTTTGTGGTTTAATAATATCAAACATTTAACATATTAGCTTGTAAGATTCTATGGTCACTGTGCAAGACATCAATTTTTGGAGCTCTCAGTTTGAATTTTTTTCTGCCCCAATTTGCTTAACCCCCACCAAAAGCTGACTTTCAGCTTTGGTAGATGTTGTGATAATAAAGTCAGAGTTGAGTGGGTCTATGTAGTTTTATTTATGGATCTGTTTCTCGTCAGTCAGTCCTACCCCATGAATAAGACACATTGTGCAGTGGACAGCAAACTAATGCAAGTTTCCCTGCAGGCCATATCAGTGTGATCCTCATTGACCATGCCATGATTAATTAGCTTCAGCTATAGGCAGCTGGCTTTCTTATAATACACCTACAGGTCAGCAGCCAGAGTTCCTCGCTTTGTTATGGCCACAGTAAAGAGAAAGGTCTTCGGATGCATGTCCTCATAGTGACTCACTATCTATAAACAGGCAATTAAGCTGGAACTTAGAGGACACAGGCTTATTTTTGGATGTGCGCTGTCAGAAATAGAATCAGAGATATCACATGGTATTATTTGTTCTCTGATTTAGATGATTAAAATGGCTGCCATTGTGTTTACGGGCATTTTATCCATCTATTAAATTAGCAGTACATTTGGACCGTACAACTTAGTACACACCTCGCTCAAAGGTACAGTGAAGATGAGTGACCTTTCAGTTGCTGAGTTACTTGGATCCAATCCTATTACCTTTAGCCATTAGTGGTTCTCATAGTTTTGCTTCTGGACCCAGATTTTACATTAGCAAACAAAAAATAAAAGTAATATATTAAAAAAAAATTATTTTAAAGGGGTCATATGATGCGATTTAAATTTTTCCTTTCTCTTTGGAGTGTTACAAGCTCTTGGTGCATAAAGAATGAAGATCTGTAAAGTTGCAAAGACTAAAGTCTCAAATCCAAAGAGATATTCTTTATAAAAGTTAAGAGTCAGCCAGACCTACCTAAAACGGCTCGTCCTAACATGCCCCCACATATCTACGTCGCTATGTGGGAAGATTTGCATAACACCGCCCAAATGTTCATGCAAAGAAAGAAGACATAACTTTTATTCTCGCTGTAGTATTTTTGCCACCGCCATGTCGTGAAGAGCTGTGTGTTTCGTTGTGAAAGCGAAACTACTTTGTTTTGTCTTCCAAAAGAGGACGATATCCGCTTCGTCATGCCTAGAGCTGATCTGTGCTGGTTGCTGAGGGAATACATCAACTTAGTGCTGTGGATCGCCGGATCGGCTTTCACCGTGGACGAAGCAGAGTCCAGTCCGGGATCGTCAAATGTGGTTGCCGCTCCTTCGTCGAATCCGCCGGCCGCGCCGTTCTCAAGCCCGCCGTCTCTGCTCACTCTATCCCGGCATCAGCTCACGCTAGGCCGACGTGTGTTTCGTTGTGAAAGCGAAACTACTTTGTTTGGTCTTCCAAAAGAGGACACGACTAGAAATCAGTGGTTAAGTTGTATTTACAACACTGTTCCAGAACACTTCAACCCAAATATCCAGATGTGTGCAGCACATTTTATGGAGGACTGTTTCCTGATCCTGGAAGAGTAGACTACAATGCCGGCAGTTCTGACTCACAGTCGGTAAGTACGGCAACAAATGCCTCGTTTGTAATGGGTTTTCATGTTTTTGTCTTGTAGCTCCAGCCGGGACACGGCATCAACAGTCTGGTGAGGGGCATAACATTTCCGTCACATGCTTGAGGTATTCGGCCAATCACAACGCACTGGATAGCTGGCCAATCACAGCACACCTCGCTTTTCAGACCGATGAGCTTTGTAAAAATCGACGAGTTTCAGAAAGGCGGGGCATAGAGGAGAAAGAATAATGTACAGTATGTGGAAAATAATGTGTTTTTTTAACTTTAAACCGCATAAACACATTTCATTACACCAAATACACAAAATAATGTTCTTTTTAGCAGTATCATATGACCCCTTTAAAATTGATTTTTTTTATCCTGTGTAGTTTATTTATTTATTTGATCACTTCAGTTTTTGAGAGAAAAAAACATTATTTGTGTATAAATTTGGCACTCATGTTCACTCAAAACTGTGGTGCACAAGCTAAGATCAGTGAGGCTAATTGAAAGAAAACCAATTGACAAAAAGACTGAATTTAATATTTGGTAATAATATAATATAAGACATTTATAAGCAATTATTTGTAGGCTGGTAATTTTTCAACAGGAACACCACAAGTGTGACAAAGTGAGAAAAAAATTATCAAAAATGTTTTTGGAGAAAGTTGTTGTACCTTGTGTGAGCAAAGTCAGTACGTTTGAGTCCAGTGTGATAGCATTAACTAGTATTTCTGGGAAAAAGAAAATCTGCTTTGTGTCAAAATGACCAAAATACATTTAACATTAGGGTTAATATTACATAATTATTTCTCTTTTTTAAATTTATAATTAAGAATTTTAAATTAATATGATTAGTATGTAAGGGGGTCTGAATACTTTCCGTACCCACTGTATATATATGAGTGCATACCTGTGTCCTGTTCTGTATTGTCTGTGTCAAACTGCTGTCAGAGTATGAGCTGACAGAAGCTGAATTATTCACAAAGAGTGAAAAATGTAAGGGGGTCTGAATACTTTCCGTCCCCACTGTATATATATGAGTGCATACCTGTGTCCTGTTCTGTATTGTCTGTGTCAAACTGCTGTCAGAGTATGAGCTGACAG
Source organism: Sinocyclocheilus grahami (assembly GCF_001515645.1). NCBI lineage: Eukaryota > Metazoa > Chordata > Actinopteri > Cypriniformes > Cyprinidae > Sinocyclocheilus > Sinocyclocheilus grahami. The sequence continues at coordinate 3,767,788 of NW_015505185.1, read as the reverse complement.
AAGCTGAATTATTCTTCCAGAGAGGAATGCTGCAATGTTTTCATGGAAGTGCTGGTGCAGCAAGACTTCATATTCAGTAGATCAATGTGGCATCCAGTAACATGTTGTGTTGCCTTCTGAATGCGTCTTGTGTCTGCATGACTGTGTGTGTGTTTGTGTGTGTGTGTGCATACTGTGCATACTGGTGTGAGGGAGTGCGGTGTTGAACAGCAAAGGCTGATCTTGGTGTTTGAGCTTGTAGCCGCTGATGCATGAAATGGAACTCAGACAAGCAGTCTGCTTAAGCCTGTCCCCATGTCCTCCTCCAGATACCTACATCACTCCATTGATTTTGCAGCAAGAGATGGAAGTTGGGGTAGAGGTAACGCTGGCCTTGAGTTTGTAAGTCCTGTAATTCAGACTCAGACATGTTTACAGCCCAGAAAATGCTACACAAATTCCCTAATTAAGAACTTAATAAAGGAAGCCAGCAGGTTATGAAGGATCAGCCGTGATAAATTGGACAACTTAAAAAAAAAATCAATTTATTAAACACACAGTTGTTTAAAGCAAATATAAATGACATTAGAAATATTCAGCTTTATTTGTAAATGTGGGTCATTTGGAATGTTTTAATGTTCGACTAATGTTTTAAACCCCAAGAGGATTGAATGGACTTTTCATCTGACCTTTGAACTTTAATGCTACATGAAAACTTAAAAAGAAGCATCACAGTTCAGGTCACACTTTTTGTTGGCATTCATAGTTCAGAATGATGCAGTGATTTGACATTAGACACCGTTAAATTGCTTGACGAGGGCAAACGGGTAGGGCGCAAATATCTAATGGTTTGGTGCTTGTTTTTAAATAGCTACTCGCTTTAGAAATAATGTCATGCACCAAGATTTGATACGTGCAAATTTTTTATATATAAAAAGTGAATAAAACCTATTTAAAAAATAAATAAATGTTTGTTTTCTACATTATGACAGTGTTATTGTAGTATCATTCAAATAATAGTATGTTTTTTATTCATATTTTTAATTCATTTTAGTAATTTTGCTGTGATTTTTGTGTTTTCATCTGACCTTTGAACTTTAATGCTACATGAAAACTTAAAAACAAGCATCACAGTTCAGGTCACACTTTTTGTTGGCATTCATAGTTCAGAATGATGCAGTGATTTGACATTAGACACCGTTAAATTGCTTGACGAGGGCAAACGGGTAGGGCGCAAATATCTAATGGTTTGGTGCTTGTTTTTAAATAGCTAGTCGCTTTAGAAATAATGTCATGCACCAAGATTTGATACGTGCAAATTTTTTATATATAAAAAGTGAATAAAACCTATTTAAAAAATAAATAAATGTTTGTTTTCTACATCATGACAGTGTTATTGTAGTATCATTCAAATAATAGTATGTTTTTTATTCATATTTTTAATTCATTTTAGTAATTTTGCTGTGATTTTTGTCATAGTACACTTACAAGTATACTACTAGTACACTGATATTTGTAGACATTCTACATAAAGCTTACTTAAAAATATACTTGAACGTTACTTAAGTAATACTTACTAAAATAAACTTGAAGTATACTACTTTTTGGTAAGGGAGGGTCAGAGAACTCTCAGAATTCATCAAAAATATCTTCATTTGTGTTCCGAAGATGACATTTTTGGTGATCTGTCCCTTTAATGGATGTTTCATTATCTACAGTACTTATAGCCCTGTTTTTCTTCCAAAAAACTTCGAATTCAATCAACTTCAAATCACTTTTTTTTTTCAAAAAAGTTCGAATTCAGTCAACTTCAAATCAAATAAATTATTTTATGTAATATTGCAGTATTGATTAGACAAGATTTATCGATGCACATCACTACTTTTTTATTTCCTTTTTTACAATTCTCTATATGTTAAATCATTATTTTTGTTAAAGAGGTCATTGGATGCCCATTTTCCACAATTTAATATGATTCTTTAGGGTCTTAATGAAAAGTCTATAACATACTTTGGTTGAAATTTCTCAATGGTAGTGTAAAACTAGTGTAAAACTTTTTACCCTGTCAAAAACAGCTCTGTTCACAGCAAGTTTTGTTGTATGTTCTTTAAATGCTAATGAGCTCTGCTGACCCCGCCCCTCTCTTCCGAGCCACTCTCTGAGAGACCGTAAACTTTAGCCACATTCATCGTGAAACTTGCTAGCACATTATTAGGAAAGGTGATTTGCAAAGATTCATTTAAAAAAAACCTTATACTCACCTCTGTAGGTGGAGCTGGATCAAGAATGATTTGCGCGAACATAGACGTATTTAGGTTGATCAGGGGCGCATTCCCTTCAGAAACAAAAGTAATCTGCTGCGTCTTCAGCGGCTCAGATGTGCTGTATATATATATATATATATATATATATACATACATACATACATACATACATACATATACAGAAGACAAAATCATCTCAAATTTGAATTTTTTTAATTAAATTTAGTTATGACTTTAAAACCAACAGATTTAATTTTTTCTTTCTTTGTTATCTGATGGTCACATTTCCATAAATAAAAATAAGGTTTAGGGAGCTGGGAAAAAATCACAGAATTATCCATTCTATATTGTAGTCAAAATAAATAAACTCTCTACTGAGAGTGTAAAAAATTTGCTGCAAGGGAGTTTATTTTCTAAACGTTCACAGACCCATAGCTGAAGAAACACCCAGTTTCTAATTTCATCATAGTTGTTTTCAGGATTTCTAATCCAGTTTTATAGTTTCATAATTGGAATCAGTTGGACTCAAGATATCTACTTCCATTACTTCCAGCTCATAAAGCAACTTTATGAAGCTTGTCCCTTTCACTCAAGACCATTTTAATTTACATACACACACACATACACACACAGTGCCACAATTTCCAAGGAGCCCACAAGAACACAAGTCACGTATTTACAAACCTCCTATTCCCCACAAAACATATTCTTCTTGCGCTGAGTCACCAGCAGCGTTGCCTTTAACACTGAGAATCCCAGACAGACGAATATTCAGCCCTGTGTTCCTTTGTAAGCGGTGTCAGTATCACCCCAGTGACTTGCTGGCAGTGGGCAAGGGGTCATTGGCAGTTAACCTTTGGACCTGTAATAGAGAGTAATGGGATTTTAGTTATGAATGGTGGGGCCTGTCCCGTATGCCAGGGCATGGTGGCGCTCTGTGCCCCAGACTACCTCCTGCTGTTCTGGTAATGAGTAATCAGGGCAACAGCATGTCAATAGCTTGCTGTGAACTGACCTGCTTGCATTTTCTCCCTGGTAGCTCGGCAGCAAGAGCTGGTAAGCGGCTTGACCACCCACCCCATCCCCCAAACATGGCCCACTCTGGCCTTCTGTGTATGCATTTGTCTTAAAAACATGACACAAAGCACTGAAAACAACATTTGATACAACCGCGTAAGATGTCAGATATCCAAGGACACACAAGAATTAGTGCGAATTTGTCAAAATACATCATTCAAGTGCAACTCATTATTTCCAGTGATTGTTTTTCTTGTGTAATATTTATGTATGTTTAAAAAGTTTAAATGCAAACTCAAGCTTTTTTTTTATTTAAATTACAGTGAAATAATTTTCATAATTTGATTTTATTCCAGTAAAAAGCATAAATATCTAAAAAATTATAGTAATTTATATCTAGGCTATATAGATGCACACCCATTTACGTATATGCAATATGTACATTATTATATAAACAATAATCAGTCACAATTTTAGACATATATTATTATTTTAGACATATTTTGAGACATATTTATTATTTTAGACATTGTCTAATTTATTTATTTATTTATATTTATAAAACAAATATAACATTATAATCTATATATATATTATACATTTATTTTTATATGTTGTATCATTATTATATAATATCATAGCTTTGTGTACTCATTGAAATGACACGAGGAAAGTCTGATCTCTAATCTGTGGTGAAGGACAGAGGGTAAAGTCCTAGAAAACAGTGTGAGAAAGCAAAAACAACATTGCTGGGTAAATTCCACCAAGGTGCCCTCCCCGTCTTCTCTGTTAGTCCTCTCCCTCCTTTGATTTTTTGGCTCACTGAAAGAGAAAATGATGTAGGAGAAGACTGCACTGGCCACAGCTGGATAATTCTTCTCTTTGCCCTAATTAAAGATCCTTTCTGTAATTATGCTGGTTGCTTTGGAGTGGGAAGGGCCTGGGCAGGATCCAGTTTATTAACCAGGGACTCTGGCAATCTAAGAGGATCATAAAAATCAGAACGATGAACCATTTAATGTACATAATCGAGAAATCGCTCTGATCTGTTAGGAAGTTTTGCATAAAAACACACTAAGCTTGCATTCTGTTCATAACTGAAAGTTAAAACATGCTTTACCTCTTAAACATAATGAACGTTACGTGAGTAGGCATTAGTCAAACTAGCATAAGATTACAATCTAAGAGCTCTAAGTAAGTCTGACAGACGAATAAAACCAGCCCAGCTTCAAAAAGGGTTATATTTCATTGAACCCTCCGACACTGGGGACCAGCTCGAAGTCTTTCCTCTAAGAATAGATAGCCTTACTCAAAAGCACAATGCATTGAATAGTCTTCGCGATTAAAGGCCAAGGCCCTGGTAAATGAGTTCAAGCCCAGGCCCTTGAGACAATGCACGTAATGGCCTTGTGCTCTACTTCCAGACAGGCCTTGATGATTTTCCTGTTTTTTTTTTTGGAGAGACCTTCTCCTGCTATCTTATATTCTAATGAGCGAAAAGCATAGCAAAGTGCTCCACCCCAAACCACACGTGTAACGAGCCAGGAGGATTACTCCAAGAGCGCAAAGTAGGTCAACAAGATGTGAAAACAAAGCATGCGAGGAGAATGAATGGCACGCCACAAAAGAGCGAGCAGGTCTGACACATTGCCGCAGCACTTTGGCGGGGCTCCACTCCCCCTCAGCACACATCCACCACGACACATGTGGATCAGCGCCTGACCTGCTTCTCAGCTCCCCGTCTGCGCAAGCGAACAATTCTGACATGTTTTTGAAAGAATATAGGACATGCCAGAAAAAGAAACTCATTCAAAAATAATAACAAAAAAATGAGCCAACTGTGGTAGTAATCTTTGGGACACAAAGCCTACGTCGTGTTGTTGACTAGTAAGATGACCGATTTTCACTTGCCTTTCAGCTTTTGGGACATCAAATATCAGCCACAGAGCTGTCAACTTAATATGTTAATTAAACATATTATAATCCACAGATTAATAATCCACCGGTTTTCCTTCTGAACTTCTCATATATATGTGATAATTCATCATATGATTATGATTATCATGATTATCATCCACCAAGTCAAAATTATAAGTTTGAAACACTGAACTTTTGGTGTGTTCAAGTCCTTCTGGTAAGTTTTTTATTGTAAATCAAGTTTTTTGTTGTAAATCATAATTATGAATATGATGTCAGGTGCGTTCAAGTCATTTGGTCAGGAACAAGATGGCGATGTAACTTTTTTTTTTCAGCAAGATTTTTAAACTTTACTTCTACAAAATGATGAATAAAAATGTGCATCAGTGTTTTTTCTTATTCTGTTTTTATTCAATTTATGAAGGTGCTGTAAATTGATTCATTATATATCATAATTGTATGATAGTATCATATTTTGCAAATGCAACTTAGACGGTTTCATTGTAAATTAAAAAATTATAATAATTTAATTAATTTTAGCAAATTTTACCATCACTACAGACTCTGCATATTAGGTTTTCTCACTGACACGGAAACTCAGGAGTCAGGACTTAAGTACATTTCCAAATTTCCCACTTGTAATTATAAATTTGCGCTAGCATTAATTTGCGATTAACTCATAAATACGATCTTTCCAATATTAATTGAATGCACCATTTCTTTATTCAGAGTGTCAATGATGTGAAAAAGTTTTTTTTATTAACTATAAAACTAGCTAAGGTGAATGTACAAAAGACGATAATATGGTACAATTATGCTAGAATGTATAACGATTTGATTTACAGCACCATTTCATTTCAATAAAAACATAAGCAAAAACACATCTGATGCACATTCTTTATTCATCATTTTATAGAAGTAGGGTAAAGGTACACCGCCATTTTGCTCCGACCAAAGTGACTTGAACACATCTGATGTCGTAACTTCCCTAAATATGAACTTCCCAGGATGACTTGAATGCATCATACTACTAAAATCAATTGCTGTCAATGACATATTGTGGAAATAAAACAAACAATATATTGTTTTCTTTTTCTGCCACAATAATGATGTAATGCTTTGAGCATACCATTTAAGTAATTTGATTATATTTACCGATATATGCCATATTAACCATCTAACTGGCCTAAATGGGTAATAATTATCAGACATTTGAGCCGAAAACATTCAATGCCGCAAAGCCTTTTAACGTTGTTATGAGAACTGACTATAGACTAGTGAAAGGCTGGGAGTGAATAGCTAGATCTGGGATGTTCGCAAGTGACATTTACCCAGTGTTAAATCACACAAAGGGCTAAGATGACCCTCCACCTGATGCCTTAGTAGCCCTAGCTCTGAGCACCTCACCCTGCGGTCCTATTCAACTCCATTCCTCATTCGGTCGGCTTTCCTTTAGCATGTACCCTAAATGGAAGGAGCGCACAATGAGAAATTAGATACTTGCCCCATTCAACGTGATCTGTGGATTATAATGTGAGATCCTTCACATGGAGGAGACAGACGCCCAAGGCAAAATAAATGTGGGGCCTCAGCACATTGATAAGAGGTATGCTCATGTAGAGATTAACTTAAGCAATTTGTCACGGAAAAGTCCAGCTTTTGATAGGGTTACCCCATTCAAATGTAGGATTATCACATGCCTTCCTCGGGACAAAGGAGAAATATTAACCATTTGTGCCACCGAGATTCAAGGGAGATTTACTCAAATGACATTTTATTGCTAGGAGTCAAAGCATCTTTTCAGAGTGGAATGGAATACCGATTAATATATTCAACATCAACGTTTTAAAAAATGCATTTCGGATTTCATAGTTTGACTGTTCTGTGCATTGGATAAACTGTGTAGCAGGTTATGCGCAGCTCATACATCCCTAACCCTTTAGATTCCCCAAAGCTAGGTCAGTGATTTTCCATGCTTAAGCATTCGGATAAAAAGAGAACAAGGCCAATGAGAATTGGAAGTCCCTTTGGGAAAAATTGGGAGACTGTACATGGGTAAGATGTGAACTGTGGTGATGCCACACATGGCTGCACAATGTGCACACAGTGAGGCCTTTCCTCTGTAAAACGCCAAGTCTTCCGCCCCCGCTCTCCTCTCACCCCATATCCTTGTTTGCACCTGCCTGCCTAGAGAGCCTCTGCTCTTCCTGGTCATTGAAGGTTCAAGGGAAATCAGCGGAATCAAAGGTCATTGTCTCCTGGCAGACCTAATGTTTCCCTTTGTGACCGTCACATGCTGAGGCCACAGTCTCTTTGTTTTTGCCTCTGCTCTCTGGTCGAGGATCAGTGTTTGGGCCACTAGCCGTTTCTAGAATCACACAGAGGAAATGGATGTGTTATTTAATCCCATTATTATACTTTAAAGGAAGCATACTTGCATGACTTTGATTTCGCTGTGATAAAAAGGGTTTTTGGTATCTGAGTGCTGGTAGAATATTCTATAAATATACACAACTGAAGTACAACCAATTTTTTTCTTCTTCAAATAACATGATATTCCTACAAATTTTGGGGGTAGTGCATTGAGCATCTCAACATTTAATGTTCTAATCTAAACTAATAATAAAACCCACTTGGTGCACTATAATTTCAAAAGTATATTATCACCCAGTGATATCAGTTGGAGGTATAGTATATTCTACATACCTTTATACATACAGTATACTCACATAAAGCAGTATTACAGCAAATCTCAGTTGCGTGATTGTTTGCATTGTTGTAAAATATAAGCTGTATTATCACATAGCTCTCTCTCTGTGTCAAACTTTAACTGCATACATACAGTATACTCACATAGGGTGATATAGCAAATCTAAATGGCTTGATTGCTTGTATCATTGCAAAATATAAACTATATTATTGCCCAGCTCTTTATGTAAACTTGGATATGTATACATACAGCTTATACTTGCATAGGGTGATATATAAACTATAAACTATATTATGTTGCCCAGCTCTAATCTGCTAAATGCAACTATAAGGCTTGCAAATATTAAGCTATTAGAAGCATTAACATCGTGATTTTCTGTAAAGACGCTTTGAAACAATGTACATTGTGAAAAGTGCTGCACAAATATAATAAAGACTTTATTTGGATAGTAACTGAACATTTTACTTTAAATCTTTAACTTTAACCATAGTCAGCGAGCTCTGAAAACGTGTAAACATCACACATGAGCAAAAGGTTTTCTCACAGCTTGTTACACAGCAGTGAAACATGTGACTGTCTTGGGAGGGAGAGGGAATCTACTGTAGTAAGGAGGGGCAGCTGGGATGTTAACATCTCTTTGTATGCAAGAGAAAAACTGTGAAAACCTTGATGGCTGATACTATGTCCCATCAGGATATAGCCCATCTGTAACCCCAGCGGGGCATGTTTACTCCAGCCAGAACTGTTGACTGGTCATATGTGGCCCCAAGAAGTGTGAACTTGGTGTAAAAGCTGTGTCTTCTCAAGGCACAGAAAGGCTGAACTATAGGCAGGCTGTGACATAAAACACTGTTTTTTTAAGTTTAATGTTTTTCACATTCATTTTTACTATGACAAACAGATTTTTAAGACTGTATTTCTTTTTTTAAGACTAATGTTTTTGTCATATCTATGAATGAAAAAGAATCAAAACAACAATGTAACATTTTCTAACATATATTTGTGATAGATAGATAGATAGATAGATAGATAGATAGATAGATAGATAGATAGATAGATAGATATTTCTTTATGCAAATGGCAAAAAAACACTTATGGATTAAAGGATTGCAGGCATGAATTTACATCTGAGAGTTCAATCTGAGAGTCATGTGTGAATTTCATGTGTCCTTCCTTGTGCTGCTTTCATGTGATCATACAAGCCATGATCTGATTTAAAGCACAGGGTTAGGAAAAGGACAGATAGTTAAACTGTGGCTTTAAGGGTGGCGTCCATTAGCACTGGGAAGTCCGATTCATTTTAGAGATTCGATTCGTTTCGCTCGGGTGATTCTTTGTAGTGAGCCGATTAAAACAATAATGCATTTGAATCATCACTCAAAAGTCTTCCCATGAAGTCATTTTACACACTTTTTGTTTTGTTGTTATTGTTATAAAATATAGTTAAATACGGGTAAAAAGGAGCTGTTTATATCTAAATTTATGATTAATTATATTTAATGTGTCAAATGTTTATTGTGTTAACGTTATCCACCCCACAGATTTTCTATAGTGAGCACATGGAAAAGCATTTATTTTTCTTGTCTTCTCTTTCTTTTTAACAGACCACTATAATTAAAATGAAGTTAATTTAGTGTCAGCGACTATGTCATCCAAAAATGCAAGCAAACATACAGATTAAAAAAAAAAACTTTTTAGCTATCTTGAAACTAGCAATCCTGAAACCTTATGAATGTTAATTTACTATTGAGTCATTAAGAAATGCTAAGTAATTATGGTGTTTTGTTGCAAATGTGGTTAACATAATAGACCTTTTTTTCATATAAAGGTACCCTTAGGAGATTTACAAACGAATCGGTTCTATCGAATCATCACAAGAATGATTCTCTCGTGAATCGGATCTCACTAGCGTCCATGAGGGTAGGAGGAGTGAACATGGCATTGCAGAGTGCCGGGGATACCTTGAATAAACAATTCAGTCAAGCGACTGACTGCAGGACTCAAGAAAAACTCTAGAAAACCGCACATGTGGGGAATAGACGCGGTCAGCCCCATTCACCTGTCCGTTTTTTTTTTTTTAACATCTCAATTGTTCGTAAAGAGAAATATCATATACGCGTCTCCGACTATTCCCTGAATGCAGCATAATTTTCAACGGGATTTTCTTTTTTCACCATCCGCGCAGGTAAGGCTGGGTGTGAAAATAAGATTTCTGGTATATTTATTTATTCGTTTGTTTTATCCGTGCATTAGCAGCAAAGCCAGGATCCGCTATGTATTTGAATGGCTTGTGCGTAAAATAAGCAAGCGATATATGGGGTGGTGTGAGCTGACGTTTCCATTTTGAGTCTTCATTTATTTCGTTGAATGTTTACATGCAGGCATGCGCGTATAATATGTGCGTTATTTGTTTATTTATCTAATTTTCTTTATGCATGTGATCAAACGATTACATAAAAGTGACAATGACTTGCTTCCTTTATAAGCATTCTACACCAGAATTAAAGCTACTCAAGTACATTTATAGAGGGTGCTGGCAAGCACGTGAAATGTGATCTAAAAGAGTATTGTTGTGCTAATAGTAGCCGAACCGAGTTAAAGCACAAGAATAGATACATTGTTACTGTGGTTGTGATGAGGATGACTCTGGCACCTTGCTTACCTCATGTTTAGTCTAACCGAGACTCTTCGAAATGTTTGTGTGAAGTCGTTCAAGTGCTCCGAGATCTTGTATCGAGAAACATGAAATTATCTCACCTGCTATAATATTTCTCATGAAATCTAGTGTTTATTCTTTCTGAAAATATTATTGTGTTTAATGGCTTATGAGATGTGTAAGAAGAACATCATATGATTCATATTACTTTTTTTTTTGAGCACCTGGATGGATACTAGCTACTTAATGTTTTTGGATTTAAAGGTGAACTGATCATTTTTTTTCATTTAGCTAATTAGCAAAGTTTTACAAATTAAGTGAACTTTTGAGAAATAGCTTTAAAATTACACTGATATGATGCTCTAGTCATATAGCCTATGCCTTAAAAAAAAAAGCTGTTTTATTTTGAGGATGACTCTGGCACCTTGCTTACCTCATGTTTAGTCTAACCGAGACTCTTCGAAATGTTTGTGTGAAGTCTTTCAAGTGCTCCGAGATCTTGTATCGAGAAACATGAAATTATCTCACCTGCTATAATATTTCTCATGAAATCTAGTGTTTATTCTTTCTGAAAATATTATTGTGTTTAATGGCTTATGAGATGTGTAAGAAGAACATCATATGATTCATATTACTTTTTTTTTTGAGCACCTGGATGGATACTAGCTACTTAATGTTTTTGGATTTAAAGGTGAACTGATCATTTTTTTCATTTAGCTAATTAGCAAAGTTTTACAAATTAAGTGAACTTTTGAGAAATAGCTTTAAAATTACACTGATATGATGCTCTAGTCATATAGCCTATGCCTTAAAAAAAAAAGCTGTTTTATTCTATGTTGAGGTGGTCGCCCCAATGGTCGCTGCCATGTTGATATCAAATGACCCTCTATCATCTCATGCAATTGAGTTACTTCTACTATTAATAAAATTGACTTTGTTTTACTTTTAAAAAAGTAGGTTCAAAAAAGTTTTGCAACGCATAGACATTAAAGAAAAAAACACTCTGGAATGGCAATATTGGCCACTGTTCCCCGGAGAGAAATCGCAATAGTTCGTCAGCTGTATTCCAGTGTGAACCACCAACAACAAATGCAATGCGATTGAATCCGAGAATATGCATTATAAGTATTTGTATAGTTTGAAACGGAGAAAAAAACTAAAGATAAACAGATTTTGTGTAGCGGTAGCAGTTAGTAAACATACTACTTGCCTCCAGGCCAGTAGGTGTCAGTATAGTATTACTGAGTGTACCCTTTACAGATGATATATTTAGGCCTCTGGCTTTTGTTGTGTTTCTCAAATCAGTGTGGAGCTGTGAACAACAACAGGATCTGAAGTATATAATGTTCAGGGTGTTGACTCATAGGTACTTTAGAATAAATATATCTCATGACATTTGACAGTATTGAATGAGCATGGGGCTGTGACATTAGCCTAGCTGTATATTATGATCCATAGAGACACTGTCTCTTTTTTGAAGCATTTTTTATGTTCATTTTTATGGTTGTGTAAAGCATGACTAAATCAAAACCGCAGAGGTGGTTCTCTTTTTACATCAGACCTTACTCTTTGTTTGCTCTGGTCTTAAAAAGTCCCAAATGTTTGCATTTCGGGAGGAACAGCTTGCTTAAGATCATGATGACATGTAACCCAAAAACCTGACTACCCACTCAAATTATGTTAAAGCTTACTTTATTACGTTGGGTGGTTTTGTTTAAAGTGTTGCTCTTAGCCTTTCTTAAAAGGCTGTGAGGAAAGCTTTTGTAAATGATCTTGTCACTGAAGTCTAGATTAAAAGAGCTGGATATCTTGGATGGTGATAACAGCCAGTTAATACTAATATTTGTGGACTGAATTTCAACCCGGTTTTTCTGTATTTGTAAATGAGTCATTTCTTGTAACATCACTTGCTATTCAAGGGCTAGATCACCCATAAATGAAAATCTTTCTACATTTATTTACCTTCGTGTCATTCCAAACCTGTAAGACTTTCCTTTTTCTGTGGAACACAAAAGATTTTATTTCATACAATGAAAGTCAATGACATTTCATGTTGTTCTTGAATGAATTGACATTCATTGCATTGACAAAAGCTGTTCTTTAAAATATTTGAGTATAGAATCTTTTAGTATAAGTCCTACAGGTTTGGAACGACTTGATTCGCTAATGTTCCTGACTGTTCATTCAAGTTAATTTTTTGGTTAGTTTTGTTTTTGATTATGCATAGAAGTGCTTGTGGTCTTTTCTGTATATGGTCGGACTCCCAAATGATGCTCACATATTCCTACAGAGATGTTTGCCAACTCTTGCTTTGCTTTTTTGTTGTTCTGAATAATATTATGATGTCAGTTCATCGTATTACAAATTGAATTTCAAAGCTCAGGTAACTGGACTTTGACAGAATATGCGGTTGGCGTAGAGAGACAGAAATTCTCCTGTCGTTTTGCACAGGGCGGAACAGTAAATGCCATCTGACCATGTGGAAAGAAAGCCAGGATGAGGAAATGGAGGGATGGTGTGAAAACGTGAAATGTTTGTGTGTGCGTGTGTCTCCGTATGGATGGCTGGAAGGGGTTCATTGTTCATGAGATAATGACAGAATCATCTACCAGACAGGAGGTCACCATGCCCCTCAATCATAACCCATAATTGATTGACCATAATGGAGATTGAAGTACATTATTCATAGTTTGCGAGGAAAAAAATTACAGCCAGCCCACTGTGAGATCGGGGTCAGATAAATCAGGAGGAGAGGTGCGCGCGCAAGCAACGGCTTGTTGAAGAGACAACCGGCTGAACGTGATCTTGTAAACATCAGAGATCAATGAGATCTCAGCAGTGTACCAGCTTTTAAGAAAAAGACATTTACAGTGCCTCTTAAATTGGCTCGTGTTGTGGTCTGTGAGGAGGAGGAGGGGGGGGGGGGGGGGTAAAAAAAAAAAAAAAAAGGAAACAAAGAGTCCTGTTTTAAAAAAATGGAGTAAGCAAAAAGG
>NW_015505185.1:3647885-3754142 GCF_001515645.1 Sinocyclocheilus grahami | reverse complement strand
GGGAGTGTGGGGAGTGGGAGGCGGGCGGGGGGGTGGTTAAAAAAAAAAGACAAATGCAAGCAAAGAGTCCTGTATTAAACTAATGGCGTAAGCAAAAGTGGAGGGCAAAAGGAAAGAAGCATCTTAAATCATGTCTCCGTGTGCCAGCTCATCTATCAGCAGTACACCACAGAAATGATTTTTCCATCTGTAGAATAGAAATGTCAGCCCAAGGCGAGCGATGTGTATCAGTGATGTTTTTATAGAGTAGGCCAATATTAGGTATGCGATTTATGGCACGTGTGCAACTATCCTTAACTTCACATGTGTTAAGACTCAGAAATCAGGAGCCAAACTTTACAGGTTGGGTTTGAATGCATTTCCTTAAGATTTCTGGATTATTTGAGCTTTTTATGCACTAAGTCCGTACTCTACTTTTTTACAGATTCCTATTTAGTTTTATAGACATGTGCCCACTGAAGGCTCCACATACTTCTGTAGAATTTGAATGACGGTCATTCATAAAGTTCTACACATGCTTCACCCCGTACATATTTATTTGTGATATTTTCTAGGTCACATTTTTCAGACATTTGATAATGGATAGTTGATGTATTACATGTCTATGGAGGTTTCAGCATCAAGATTTGAGGTTAAAGTATGTAGAAGCGCTGTGACTAGTGAGCATTTCTAGTGCACTACAGAACATTGGCCCTGCTTTAACAATAACAAAATTTAGAGTTTATGTATTTGTGTGTGACCCGACCATTTAAAATTGAGCTATTTTCTCCCTCACTAGTTGTAAAATAATTGGCAAAATGCTGTTTAAAGTGTTTTAAATGCATAAATACTAAATGCATATGCTGACATTCATTTTTGAGTGCAATGCCATCTTCTTAATATCCAGTCAACAACTAATTCATAAAACCAAGTCAACTGCCCTACTTTCTAAAATAAATAAATAAATAAATAATTTCTTGTGTGTACATCACAATACATAAGAAACGAACGCTCACTTCTGTTTCCTCGCAACTTTTAGAGTTTTGAGGTACCGTAGGCCATCAATGTCCCAGAAGAATTTCACGTCAGCTAACCATATGCTTTCATATACCAATAAAAGCTTCATTAAACACATTTTTACAATATTAAAATCCGTAGCACAGAATTTTGCACATTTCCTACAAAATCAGTGTGGAAAACGTAAAAAGCTCCTGCAGATTCCATCTGGGCCTACTTATAACTAAATGTCACAGCAACTTTTAGAACTTTCACTCTTTTAGTTGGTTTAGATGTTGGCTGATTTTTCAGAAATATTCACCAAAACCACTACATTTTGGTTCTGCAGTCAGCTTTGAATTAGAACAGCGGGATGAGCCGATCATTTCCAACATGTATTGCCCTGGCTCCCACGTCTAGGTCTCTAGACAGCTTTAATGGCCATGGGGATAAAGGTTTTTGCAGGTCACCGTGTGGCAGGATCAGCATAATTGAAGGCTTGAGAGGACGCAGTAGGGGCGATAGTTAAATTGGACTTAAGACTGTTATTCAATGGTGTCTTAATTTAACCACCTGGGTTATATGAAGCAAAGCCCACTGAGAAAAGTGGCTCACTCGAATGCCAATCATTCCTCACCGATCCTGAGACTTTTGAAGGTTACAGGGCTGTCTGTGGCTGGGCTGACGGATTGATGTATGTCCCCTGTCGAGCAGAGAATTCAGAGTCCAAGGCCGCCGCAGTGCTGTCCTATTAGGGGGGATTGTCCTTCACAACTTCTTAGCCGCTTGTCCTTTCTGGAGCCTACAGAGCTCAGGCAAGGGCATTGTGTCTGCTACAATAAGCCGAGCTGTGGAGTGCTTCACCCTCACATAATTATATGGCTTTAATGCAAGCATCTTTCACTGTTCATCCACTCACACCAGCAAGCGCAAAAAGAGTGGCGTTGTCAGAGAGAGTCGCTGGATGTATCCCTACTTCATTATGACTTGCTCTTCTGAGGGCTTTTTTAGAAATTAAATTGCTTTGGCAATTAACTAAAAGGGGATTTTTAGAATTTATGAATGACTGAGAAGATTGATATATGGCGAGAGAGGACAGCAGCATGTGAGATGGACGTGAGGCTGAGGTGATGGATTTATCGCCACGTTGAGAGCCGCATGAAAGGTGCGAGAATCACTGTACCCACTTTTTAGGACCATGACGGTCTCATGATCATTCTCTTTGTGTTTGAGATTGGTTTCTGCCAGGTACTGTGAAAGTAAAGTCTTTCCAAGGAGCTCTGTGGCGACATTACGACACGGGTGATTTCACCGGCTGCATTTTTGTGTACCCAGTTCGATAAGATATGAGGTCATGCTTGCTAGATGTCGTTAGGTAAATCTAATCCAACGGTTGCCTGCCGAGACAAAGACGGCTCTGTGGCGAGCAGATCAAGAAAATAATGCACAGCTTGAACTTAGACCTTCAAGGTGTTTGTTAAGAGTTAATTAAACCGAATTCATTGCCTGGTAATCTATAACATATGGTGAGAAAAGATTGTGTCACCACTTTGAATACAAAATTACCGTCTGCTCGTACAGCGTATTGGCCTTTTCAGAGTTTAGATTATGGAAGGATGGTTTGATGATATATTATGAGCCACGGTGGAAATGTGTCAGCTGGTAGATATTCTGCTGTACTGTTTATATCCAGCCTGATTTTAAACAGATATATGTGCGTATGTATTTTATTTATAATTTTTAAGACTTCAAATGTGGCTTCAAATCTATCTGTCTGTCTATCTATCTATCTATCTATCTATCTATCTATCTATCTATCTTTCTAATAGTTTCTCCATTCTTGACAGTCACTCTCAGCTTTCTCAAATAGGTCTCTCTTCAGCTAGTAAATGAACTTCTTATTGCCAGAGGCACTGAGAATGAGAGGGAACACCATGTTCAGCCAAAATAATATGTTCTTTAAAGACATTTAATATTTTCTTGTATGCTTTGCTCATTTCAGAGTTAAATACCATGGCTGTTATTTCCGAAGGCGGCTGAAATTGAAAAATAGATTGTGCTGTTATCAAGCAAGATATTACAGATATAAAGATATTAAGTTCTGTGGCAGTATGGGCATCACAGAGAAGTGTTCAAGGTTTTTGAAAATGTTCGAACAGTCAGACAGTTCATGGTCAAGGGCTGTTTAGCGTGAGTGTCTGGAAAGTCCTCTGGCCATGATTTGGCAGAGAGCGAGCGGTGTTGGGCAGTGGATCCACCACGCTAAAGCATAAACTGGGCTAATCTGTTACTGAGCAACAGCAGGCACCCCTTCACAACACGTTGTGGGTGTGTAGTTCATGCCGTTACCCGGGGGGTGCGGTTTTGTTGAGTTCAGCTCATGGCAAATTTTTTGGCGTAGTCTAGTTGCCCTCCGTGTTTGGACTGTGGAAGGAATCTACGGTGATGGAGAGACAGAAACACAACTGGGTAAACATTACAGTCCTGTGTTTTCAACGTGCCACTTTGATATGTTAATTCTTGGTGCTTTTGCATCGCTAGAGAGGTGTAGTCTTTTTTTTGTTGTGGTCATTTGTGCTTTGTTTAAAGGTTTTATTGGTGCTTTGAACAAAAAGTGTCACCTCATTCATCACAAAGGGGCAGCTGTTTTTACATTTGATAGTCATCAGTAAATCAGAACATTACCTTCCCCCAAGTAGCGCATACTAAAGACAGCAGCTCTGCGAGACCTTGGAAGTGGCGGACATGTCTTGGTCATGCTTGGACTGCTTTGGAACAGCACTTTACTGTTCGTTGGTGTATTTTTAGTGGGCATCTCCAATAATGGGGGCCGAAACCTGATCCAGCCTGCTCTGTTGAGTGGATTAAGGCCATTTGGTGGTAGTGTGTCATCCGCAGTTCAAGGTTGACATCCACTTTAGGAGTCACACCAAGGTCAAGCACAGTTTAATAAGATGTTTTGTCAGGTCGGGACACATGATATTCCCTCGACCAGTGATCTGGGTTAATTATGAACAATGATCTCGCCCGTAGCTGAGGTGAAAACAAGGCTCCAGGAAGAAAGATGTGTGTGTCAGATCACCTGAACGTGATTTGTTATTTGTGGAAGGTAACAGTCTCAAGTAAAGTGTTAGGCCAGGCCATTTAAGATGAACTGAGGTGAAAGTGATCATTATTATCATTTGGGGTGGGTGAGTGACAGTAAAGGTGCTGTGATTTTGACCTTTCTATTCATGGAATAATATTGAAAAACTAAAATGTATCACAGTTTCCACTAAAATATCAAGTAGCACAACTGTTTTCAACATTGAGAATAATAAGAAATGTTTCTTGAGCAGCAAATCAACATATTAGAATGATTTCTGAAGGGTCATGAGAGACTGGAGTAATGATGCTGAAAATTCAGCTTTGCCAATAAATTCTATTTTAAGATATATTACAATAGAAAGTACATATTTTAAATTGTAGATATATTTACAGTATTACTGTTTTTGCTGTTTTTTTTGTCAAATAAATGCAACCTTGGTAAGCAAAATTTCAAAAACATTAAAAAAAAAGCTTACCAGTCCCACACTTTTGAACAGTAGCGTATATTTATTTAGAATTTATAATATCTGCAATATATTAATAAAATATGATCATTTTGTTAGTTATTATATATGTAAAAAAAATAGCATTATTCATAGTTTTTTTTTTTTTTAGATTATTAGATATTACAGATTATATATTATAAAACCATATAGTAATGTCATATTTTAAAATCTAGTGACCTTCTCATTATTTTGTGTGTGAAATAAAAATTATATTTTATTCATGTATATGATTGGGTTTCCACACATTCATAGTTGAGGTGACCAAACATAATAATAATTTTTGAATCCGCTGTCAAAAAGCCCATATTGGTAGTTAAAGAAGTTGAATATTCGGAAGGACATGTCCTCTGTACATGATGAGAGCCTGGCTATTTTAATTCCCCTGCTCCCAAGACAGATTAACATGACCTTCAGAGTTTTAGGATGTTTCCCACCACCGAAGGTTTGTTCTAAAATGTCATTACAGAAAGAGGATTTTCTAAAACTATTGAAAACTTCAGATGCTTTTTTTTTTAAAAAAAAGATAGATTTGGTCTTTTCTTCAACCATGCTAGATGGGCAGACTGATGTGATTGTTCTTAGCACAAACCTCATGGCATCTTTTTTGCTGTGCTGTGTTCATTTGTGGCATCAGCAGAAAGGAACTAGAACACAGAATCAGAACTGCTACGCTAGGGTAGAATTATTTGGGCCAAAGTGCACAAAATGGAGGCCACTTGTTAGATTGTCAAATTTTGCTGATAGCAGAACCTTATTGTTTTAATCTGCAAGTAGGAGTTTTTTGTAGGTGTGTAAACATCTACATTTTGACACACTATTGACCAAGTTCTGGTCTCACTAGCACAGTATGTTACATAAGATAGGATAAGTTGTATTAAGAGTCCACTTACACGCAAATCGATCTGTTTTCAGAGCAAATCTAAGGGGATTTGCGATAATCTAAAATGACAGTTACGACCTTAATACCCTTTTGATACATGTCGACGTGACCCTGTGCAAACCAGACCTCTACTCCGGTCAACTGCAGTGACACAATTTCACACAAGCTTCAGTTAACCTCCATTTTATGCACAGCAGGCTGACAATTTTCAGCTTTTATGTGCCATTTTGTTGCTTATGCAGTTGTGGTTCGCCTGACATTCGCAGACGCCTCTGATTTAGCTGGCATGTTTTTTGAAGCAGTACGCACTTTTTTTGTGGTTTGACCTCGCTGATTAGAAGGAGATTAGAGCTGACCTTAAAACATTTGAATGGTGTAAATAAGGGCAACGATATAATTGGCGCTCGGGTCTGCTCATCCACCATCCGCCCGCTCTGTTCGTGTGGGTGGCGAGGCTAGCAAGGAGAGCTGAAGGTGATAAAACATCCAAGTTGCCTGTAAATGAGATGAAGACTGGAGCAGCACCGGGTTCAGCCATTAAAGATGTTTTATAGCAGCCCTGCGTACTCTTCCCCCCCCCTGAGGTGCACACACGTAAACCTATCTATCAAAGGGAATTGACCTGCCTTTGAGTGATCACTTCACAAGACCTGCTGTTGTCATGAAAACATTGGCATGTCCTCCATGTGCTCGCCCTCACTCCTAGTTCGCGCTAAAAAAAGGGTGTACCTCCTTAAAATATGATTGCGATTGGTCAAATTTCGAAACTTTGGGTTGAAGGTTACCTCATTGAAAAACGATACTATTATATAAAATAAAACCCCAAAATACGTTCATTTCGCAAACATTTTGTCATGGGCTAGCATCCAACAGGCTATTAGCACGCAGAGCTGCCGTATTTCACGTTTGAGTGACATTTATTTCTCTTTAATGCAATCTTCCACAGTGTTCCCAACCGGTTCGCCTGTATTCGGCGGATGCCCTTGTATGCCCTCGGAAACAGCGGATAGTGAAGCTGCCCTCTGAGCTCGTGGAACAAAGCAGAAAATAAAGTTGCTGCCTGCAAAGTGCTGCGGTGGGTGGCTTTAACATTCCCATCCACTTTCAGCTCCCACTAACCTTGCTGCGCTCTGACATCATCCTGGAACAATGTCAGATCCATGTAGATGAATATAATTAAACAAGCGCTTATCATCCAGCCGGGGAAAGTTTAGTGGCAGGTCAACCATGTTTGCCTCTCTCTCGGCTGAAGGTCGGACGAGGGTTAGACAGGCAGTTTGCAGGCTGGAAGGTATGTGAAAGACACAAAACACAGACTAGGCCAACACAAGAACGTTTTCCAGAGCACAAAAAGTCTATTTTTACACTAGCTCGTTATTTACATTGAGCTCTGTCGGGTCAGACTATATTGGAAAGTTTACCACAGTATCTAGTCAAATTTACCACAGTATCTAGTTTCCTCCGAAATTCCACACTTTTAAGTATAAAACCAAAATAAATCAAATTGTGAACCCTTATATTGTTGTAATAAATATAGTTGTAACAATAACTGAAGTCATCGTGTATTTTAGTGAAGACTTTTTAACTAGAGATGCACCGATCGATCGGCCAGGGATCGGAATCGGACGATTTTCCTCATGATCGGCCCGGATCGGTGATTGGTCCTTGGATAAACTCTTAAAGGGACCGCAGTCCAATATTCCTGCTGCTGTCTGTCATGTTAATCAAAGAACAAAAGACAAAGAAAATAATTTTCTGCTCTTGGCTCAATATGTTTTATAACTTTAATGGTAAGCATTAATCTGTATTTAATTTTTACAATGAAAACTACAGAATTTAAAGAAATCAAATGTAAAATAACACTGGATGTGTTATTTTACATTTGATTACTGTAATTTCTGTAGTATTTCTTAACTGAATAAAAACTTACTTAACCTGAAAAACTTAGTTTCAAAGCTCTCTTTATTCTATTGCATTTATTTGTGCTGTTGTTTGCAATTTTTTTTATTTGTTCTTATTTTATTACTGACTTTTTGCTAGAGCCCGACCAATATATCGTTTTGCCGATATTATCGGCCGATATGAGCCTGTCGCCGATATATCGTTATCGGCGAATATGCCGCCAATATGAATTTTCTTTTTTTACAGAACATATAATGTAGATAAAATGCTTGAAATGGTGTAATTACTTAGTTTGTCCAGCAGAGCACGCTCCATTGTTTGCTACTGGCGACCTGGATGAAACGCTTTAAAGCTTAAGTCAATGGAAAACCATTGAAACTTTGAACAGCCATATCTCCATAACCGCGCGGTGAATCCGCACCAAATTCGGGGGATCTCTTCAGTTCAAGGAACCCTCTCGAACGCAAATCGAGTGTACGTCTCGAGGCCCTCTTTCGAATGAGACCACCCCCGCGTCGATAGCCCCCGGGGTTCGGGAGTTACGGGTGGTTAAATTCGCGGTCCGGCGCCGACCGATCTAGCGATCCCGGGGGGCTACCGACGCGCGGAGGGTGGCATTCGAGAGGGCTCCTCGAGCTGAAGGGATCCCCGAATTTGGTGGAGATTCGCCGGCGTGTTCGCGAGATAGTGACACCAGTCAACACTTTCCCTTCAGTAAGGAGGTTTCTTGTTCAGGCAGCATTCACGCCTTGTCTTATTCAACCTTAAGTGCCCTGCGAAGTGGATTTCACAGGAAATTCCGCCATGATTCCAGTTCCAAGGGAACGTACACGTTACATTCGAAGGGCATTAAAGTGCCCGAGACTTGAAATTTATATTGTATTTATTTACAGAGGTAGGGGACTATGGTAAAATAAATATTCAAACCACGTGTGTTACAACTAACACCCCGTTACTTTGTGCATCGCACTTGTCGCAAGTTTGTTAAATTGTTAAATGCCCTTACATATCTCTGTCACCATTATAAGTGTTTGATCACCACATTTGAGTCATCATTGCAAAAAATGTGTTTATGTATATATATTCTGTTTATGTATATACTGTATTCTATATATAGTACCAGTCAAATGTTTGGACACACGAATGGGAAATTGTCCAAACTTTTGACTGGTACTGTACTATAGTATACACAAAGAATATCGGCCAATATATCGGTATCTGACTTTTTTTTACTCCCTAGTATCAGTATCGGCCCCAAAAAACCCATATTGGTCGGGCTCTACTTTTTACTTGTGTTTTTTTCTGAAAATAAAACTTTGCGTTGAAGAAACGGAAACGTTTTGTTTGTATATGCTGTCAATTATAGTTCTTAGAAAGAAAATCGGAATCGGCAAAAATCGGTATCGGCGAGATCACACTAACAAAATAAATCGGAAATCAGAATCGGTCAAGAAAATTGCAATCGGTGCATCTCTACTTTTAAGAAGTATATGGTAAGTCAAATTAATCAGTATGTAGTTGCGCTGCCAGTTTATTTTAATCATATTAATTACCTGATAATGAATCGAATTAATCAATATATGCTAAAAACACAATGTAATTCAGTATCATTGTTTTGGCAGGGAAAGCATTGAATAGATATTTCATAAAGTGTTAAAAGTCAATATATTGTTGTTTGTTCTATTTCCATATCAGTGAACATAAACCAATCACTGGCTGACAGTTCACAGTAATGTTTTGCTATTGATTTTGTTGTTTTGCCCATGGTAGACATGTTTGTAGTATTCTGTCTGCTATGTTTTAAAATAGATGGCCTATGTAAAGTCTTTGGTTGTCAGCATCTAATGCCATTTGGGTCACATTTAAGATGATGTTTTGAAGTTTAAAGTAGTTAAACGTTTTTAAAAATCATCTTGCGTTACATTCTACGACACTCCATCCAGCTATTTTTGAATGCAGGAACATGTGACCTGAGAAGTTCACAAGTTTTATCACCTTTTTTTTTCAATTACAGTTTCAAATCCTCAGCCATACTGTTTACACTGTATTTTAATGCGACTGCATCAACATATAGGTGACTATTGATGTTGATGAGTTGAAATTGAGAATTGTAACAACAAGCACCATTTGCTACCTAACAAGTGAGTAAACATGTGGCTCCAAAATGAGGCAACCTGTCACAGCCAAAGCCACGGTGTTGGGTCTCGGCTTTGAATTCTAGCGAGTTCCAGCGAAACCATTTGCTTAAGATAGCATGAGGCACAATATGTTACTTAATAAGGCAAGGGATTTTTAGAGTCCTCCGCCATTAGCCGCTGAAATAATCTCCTCCCTGAATGGGAAAAGGCAGCAGTGAAGGGAGTAAAAATGAGTGAGCTGCATAGCCTTTGGATAGGAGTAGTATTTAATTAAGATCAGCCTGTCTCACATACATGCTGGCTGATAAGGGCTCCAAAGCACATCTGGCAATATGAGAGCTTGATCTCTCTTCGCTGGGGTTAATGAAGGTGGTCTCTGCTGAGTTATGTGATAAAACTCAGCTGAACTTTTCTTTTGTCCGGTCAAAAAAATTGGAAGACTATATGTGACCTATTTTCTCCAGCACAAAGCAAAGAGTCCCAGTGAAATAAGTTTAAAGGGCTTGGAATGGAATTCGGAATCTTGTGGAATAGAATTATATTGATCTGAAAGGATATTACAAATATAAAAATATGACATTGATTCATTACCGTCTATAGGAAATATTTCTACAGTGTAAACCACACTGACTGGGTGATAATATTCTTTTTTTTTTCCAAGTGATGATTTTGCTAGGTATGCAAATTATGATTTTGCAATGATTTTAATACCCTTTTTATGACCAAAAGTTCCCTAAAGAGCAAGAATGAGAATGTTAAGACAGATGTTTTAATACTTTAAGATGTGTTTCAGACTCAAACTTGAGCAACAGAAAAATCTTAATTTTTATTTTTAATTTTTTTAATGAAAAATACATTTTCATTATTTAGCCTATAGAGAAAATATATAACATTCAAAAATTGAAGGTATATGACAATATAAAAAATATTCAATACATATTCCATTTTTATTTTAGTTTAGTTTAGTTGCCCAGCTTTTTGGGCTGCCTCTTATGTTCTGTGATGTTGCCCTTAGTATTAAAGGGGAAGACAGACTAACTAATCAGCCTTTCCATTTTGTCCGTGAACATAACCTCTGATCTCAGGGTCACCAAGTCTCGGTTCCTTATCAGGACCCCTGGCAGTTGTTCAGCGCGTTGCCACATGACAAATGTATACCACTATGCTCAAATATCCCTACAGCGTATTCCTGTTAAGAACAAGGATTCTCGCCTACATGTTCGCCAGTTTCAATATTAATGAGCTCTGTTTTTTACTTCTTGTCACGGTATGTATCTTGAGTGTTGTGAAAGGCAAATGTGTCCAAGCATTCCAGTGACTTGTTTAAACTTAGCTCCGCAGGCCAACCTGCATGCATAGTATTTTCAGATAAGATATCTGGCAACATGTTTTCAGCCATACCAGGCTGGTATGATGAACAACACTAAATTCCGTCCCCTCCTGATCACCCTCCTGAGGTTAAACTAAAAACCGCTCTATGCAGGCTGAAGCACACCCAAGTGCAGGACAAGAACAGCTGGGTACCAGCGCGGCCACGATTGGCAGGGTGTAGGGTTTCATCTGCCGAGGGGGTCAATT
Organism: Sinocyclocheilus grahami; assembly: GCF_001515645.1. Taxonomy (NCBI): domain Eukaryota; kingdom Metazoa; phylum Chordata; class Actinopteri; order Cypriniformes; family Cyprinidae; genus Sinocyclocheilus; species Sinocyclocheilus grahami. The sequence continues at coordinate 3,743,076 of NW_015505185.1, read as the reverse complement.
CTACTTCCTCGGAAGAGGGCCCGGGCCTCTGAGAATCTGTCATCGCTCACGTTGTAAAAGCGCTGCATGTATCTGTTTTTGACCTCCCAGAAAAAGCCATCTATCTAGGGTGAGCATCTACGAAGTGTTAATGCAATAGCGTTCAGAGTAGTTCATACCATTCTTTGAGGTGGCAGGGTGGAATTATGAAAATGGTGTGCATTTAATTAGTAAAAACATTTAAAAGGGAAATATCTGAGCCGAAATGAAGAATTCTGGACGTAATATTTTAAAAAAATATTATAATATAAATATTTTATATAATATAGAAATATTTTTAATTGTCAATTTAAAGTAATTACTTTAAATGCATTTAGTGTTCTGATGGGCTTTATTTTTCTTCCCAAAACCAAAAATAATTTTATTTTGTCATTTTTGGCAAAAATGGCCAAAAATGCCACCTTTATGTAATTGTGTGGCACACATTTCACTGTTATAGATGGCAATCAAATTAGGTGTAATTACATAAAATGGTTTACATTTACTTAAAAATATACAATAATTAACAATTGCATTTTATGGCTTACATAAATTCGGATTGCAATATTATTTAAAAATTATATTTCAGTTCATTATTAACAATACATTTTAAATTTTTCAATTTTTTTGGTGAAGCCAATCATTTTGATGATGATGATGATTATTATTATTATTATTAATTGATCAAAATTTTTTAAACCCAAACAAAATATATTTTTATCAATTTTTTTTTATTTTAACAATTTTTGGCCAAAACGTTGTAGCAGAAAGGGATGCAATCTCAACATTTCCGCACCTCCTTTATGTAATTGGGTGGCATGGCATGCATGTCTCTGTTATGGATGGCATTCGAAGCGGAGAAACACTACATCAGTGTGCGTAAGCTATCTGACCTCCTTTTAAGCTCCCTTATACTTCGACTCCCTCCCATGTGTCATCTCTTAGACGATGCACTGCCTTCATATCGCAAATCGTATCTTTGGCTAGAAAAGCAGATAACTGCGATTCCTCTGTGGTGTGAGGTTAGAGGTACACCGGCTCTATGAAATTTTTAATCACAGGGACTGATAGCGCAGGCTGCCGTTAGAGAAAGCCAGGATATTTGAGATATTTATTAGGGTACCGTGAAGGTTTTTTTTTGTCTTGCAGATGCAGTTCAAGGACGCCTGCAGGCAGCACGACCCTCGCTGTGCTTCTGACGCGACTCAAGGTCATGCACACTCACCCTCTGACATTCACTCACTACAGACAGTGAGAGAGAGAGAGAGGAAGAGTGTGTGTTACTGAGAGAGTGAGTGGGGGAAGGGAGAGAGCGAGGATGGGGTTGCAGTAAAAGTCATCTTCCCCTGTGTGCTCTGAGTAAACAGTTCACTTTGCTCTGTGTGAGCGCAGCCAGGGCCTCATTTGCTCAGCCATTTTTACTCATCTCTCCCATTTGCCGACAACTTGAGACATGCTGTTCTCTGGCTGCCTCTTGGTAGGACCGTTTGTCATGTCAGGGGGGTTTTATTTGAGTTAAGTATGAGTTATCTCAAACTCGGCTCCGAAATTAATGCACCTTTAAATTCTGTGCTGTTTCAAGCCTTTATAGTTCTTTTATGTGATCAGTGCTGAGCACTCAGGATATTGAGATGGCATACGCTTACATTCTCTGCTAAACGGATGCTATTGTGATGTACATACAATACCACAGATGATGTATGTTGATATTTTACCCAAAATAGAGATGGGCAAAATTGCAATTTTTTCATAGTGGACTAGTCAGAGTAAATATTTGTATTAATTAGCATGTTCACTACATGCTTTTCTTAAGGGGATAGTTCACCCAAGAATGAAAATTCTGTTAGTAATTACTCACCCTCATGTCAGTTCAAACTCACAAGTTAAGATATTTTTGATGAAATCCAAGAGCTTTCTCACCCTGCATAGACAGCAACACAACTGACACGTTCAAGGCCCAGAAAGGTAGTAAAGACATTGTTAAAATAGTCCATGTACATCAGTGGTTCAACCATAATGTTATGAAGCTATGAGAATACTTTTTGTGCACGAAAAAAAAAACTTTATTCAACAATTTCTTCCCTTCCGTGTCAGACTTTGACGAGCATTCATGACAGTATGATGCATGCATTGAACCATGTGTTGCTGTCTATGCAGGGTCAGAAAGCTCTCAGATTTAATCAAAAATATCTCAATTTGTGTTCCGAAGATAAATGAAGGTCTTATGGGTTTAGAAGATTTCTACTATTTAGCTTTATTTTTCTGTTTCAGATTTGTAAAAAGTTTAAGTTTTTTTTAAATTCTAATATTTGATTTATTTTATTTCTGCATTATTCCAACTCCGATAACCATTTTTAAGAGAGTTTTTTTTAAGAGAGCATTTTTAAGAGTTTTAGTTAATGAGAACAATGCTTTAACAATGAATTGGAGACTTTTAGAAAATAATAATTTCAACAGTTTGATTTTGCTTGGGCATTGTGCAAAGAAAACATTTTAGCCTTTGTAAAATTGTAAAATTTTTAAAATTTTTACAAAAATTAAAAAAATTGTCAAATTGAAAATTTTTGCATACAAATACAAACATTTAATCAGCATAGCGGTTTTCAACGTTGATAATAAGAAATGTTTCTTGAGCAGCAAATCAGCATATTAGAATGATTTCTGAAGGATCATGTGACACTGAAGACTGCTGTAGCCGCTCACATTAAACAATGTTTTGAAGAAAAACAAGTGGAAGCTTCTGGCACCCAGTGGAGCTGGCAGTGGATTAAACGAATACGCAAATGGTAAATGGTAATCATATCATGGCTAGCACCAACGTAATTGCCTTTCAGAAAATGTGTTAGGATAACTTGGCGATCTTTGTCACCTAATTAATATTCATGAAGCAAGCCCAGTGTTTATTATATTCCCACCACTTTTCAGATCATTTTTACACCCCTGATTATTAGCATGCTAAAGCAAAGCACACATTAGCACTTTAAAACTCCTCTCAAGAAGGTTGTGTCCCATTTGTGAAGATATTGTAAAAAAACAAAATAAAGGATAAATGCTAATCGATTAGTCGGTTGTTGGATGACTAGTTAGTCACTCTAACCCAAAGCTATCAGCAGAACATGGATTGGTGGCAGACATGAGCAAGGCCATGCTATCATTTGAAAGTGTTTCTGCTACTGTTTGACGCTCATTAATAAATAACAAAACAGAAAATAGGACAAGAGGATAGAGGCCAGAGGGAGAGAGAACAACTGTGTAAACGTTGCTTTTAAAGAAACAGCCTGTCAAAGGTTTGCTGACTCTTTTAGCTTTGTGTCTTGCACTGTTATAACCCCCCATTAAGTTTTTAATCCAACTTCATTTCTGCTAATTAGCAACTGCAGGACTGACAGGCTTCGCCATGTCCATCCGTCTGTGTCAGGACAGCGATTGCCTCTCCTGAGTTGTGTTCATTACTTTTGTCTTTTTCAAGTCCTTCAAAAGTGCTTATTATTATTTAAGTCAAACCGATGGAAAGTGTACTGTCAGCTCTTTTGGGAGTGGGCCGTAGTATAGAGCGCAGGCCAGGAACACAGGAGGGACAGTTGGAGGTACATAAAAAGCCCATGTGCGGTGGAGGCCTACCGCTAAGCTGCTCCGTGGGTAGCCGCTGCGCTTTTTAGATGCTGGGTTACCATGACGATCAGAAAAAGTATAGCTGCTTCCTGAGGCTTTATGATTGTACTGTGGTACTTTGATATACAGTATACTGTTTGATCATATTAATATACCATTGTATTTCTATAGTACTCCAAAGCACTTTAAAGAATACCAGGGTCAAATTGCTCTTAAATTAGTTAGTTATTACAAGCTAATAAGTAAAAGTAGCTAAACTAAATTGCATGTAAGTGGGCAATACCTTTTTAGTGAAATGTTGGATGATGATATTATTATTATTATTATTATTATTATTTTGCAGTTTATTTGGCACAAACCCATTGAGCTAGTAAAAAAATTTTTTTTTATATATATATATATGTTTGTTTGTTTAACATAATTGCACCGACATTGTAATATTATGGCGATTTACACAAATGTATTACTGTTTGATATTATTGCATGAGGAATGTCTTGAAGAAAGCTAGCAGGAAGTTTTTAAATTTAGCAGATGGTTGGTATTGTATTATTCATGGCACCTACATGACACAAAAAGGGAAGAAACCTGCTTATATAACTAGTCAACACATCTACAGTACATCCAGTTTTACTGCAGTGTCAACTTGTAGTCCTCACACAATTCCCTATAGCAAGACCTATATTTGATAAGCCCCTGGATCGCTGGAAATACGACTTAAATCTCATGAAATATGGAAATGCCTGTAGGGATCAACTTCCCATCTAGTAGTATATAACATGGTTTGTTGACATACTTTTAAATGAAATGCATACGGTTTTAAATGAACTGCTTAGATCAGAAATACTACAGCAGTGGTACTGCATTGTTTCACTGTACTGGACTGGTTACATACTGAATTGAATCATTTTGAAGCTTTGCAATAAAGCTGCCGTTTTGGTCTTATAAGGAGTTGCCTTGTGTACCTTGTCTTAAGTTAACAGTTTGTGTCCGGTCACATCCTTGAAAACTATCTGCCCCTTCCTCTAGACTCATGCGTTTGGCTCTGATGACTGCAGAGACTTTACTGTGTTAATAATTTCTCTCTCGTCTAGGGAAAAGGCAGGGGACCCAGGCACTGTCTTCCTTTTAATGTGCTGGCTTTTCTTCAATCATTTAATTAAGAAAAGGAGCGATTATTCAGCCTCGAGTCAGCTCCTTCTCCCTTCCAGCGCCTCATTCATCTCTGATTAAACTTGTAGCATTCGGTAACTGTACTTTCCTGCTCTTTCTGGGGCATGTGAAACAGGAGGAGATTGTGACAGTAGAGAAAAGAGGAACCTGAGGTCTGTGAGCGAGTTGCAGGATAAGAAAATGGTCCCCTTTGGTCTCTTCAACTTGATAAAGGTTGTGCTTGCAGCTGTGTTATCTCTTTTTGCGTTTAAGTTTGGGTTATCTCTTTTTCGGCAGTATAACCTGTCTGAGGGTTTCGCTGCGTAGTTTTACCTCCCTAATTAAGGGCTGACCCCTCATGGTAATTCACAATAAAAGGTTGGGGTCTTTTCAGTAATTACAGTAATCAAAATAGTTGACAATTTTATGTACAAGGTTGCATTTATTTTCACCTGGTGCAAAATAGGCATTCACAAACAGAAGATGCGATTACCTGAGAGGATGGTAGATGATACAAAACAATGACAAACATAAAATACTGTAATTATTTACACTACCGTTCAAAAGTTTGGCGTCAGTAACATCTCAACTCAGAAATTACAAATTTTATCCTTGAAGGATGCACTAAATTTATCAAGTAAAAGTTAAGACATTTAAAAAAAAAAATCACAATTTATACAAATAATTATGTAGTACAACTGTTTTTAACATTAAAAATAAGAAGAAATGTTTCTTGAGCTTTAAATCTTCATATTAGAATGATTTCTTAAGGATCATGTGACACTGAAGACAGGCGTAATGATGCTGAAAATTCCGCTTTGCCATCACAGGATTTTAAAATATATTAAAATAGAAAAGTTATTTTCTATTTTTTCTATTTTCTATTTAAATTTGTAATAATATTTCACAATATTTCCGTTTTTATTGCATTTTTGATTAAAATGCAACCTTGAAAAAACATTATAAAATAATACTCTCCATGTAATACACAAAAAAATTTACGGTAAAAAAATGACAGCTGTGGTTGCCAGAATTTTACAGTGAAAAATATGGTAGCAACATTTTAGGCTGCTTTTGTTTTTTTAGATCTATTTTTTGGAATTTTTTCGCCTTTATTTTGATAACAGTTTAGCAGTGACAGTAAGCGAAGTGGGAGAGAGAGAGAGGGGGAAGGGATTGGGAAAGGCCCACAAAGAAAGATTCGAACTCGGGACGCCCTGAGTGAAACGGCACCATATGTTGGCGCACTGCCCACAAGGCAATCGGCGTCAACAACATTTTAGGTTTTATGGATTTAACGTAAATTTACATTTAAATACCGTAATTTAATTAACTGATATAATGTTATTATACCAACTTATGGAAGTACTGAAATCTATTTGTACCTTTTGTAATACACTGATAACCACCAAAAGCAGGTGGTGATGAGAGTCACATGACGAAGCAAAGCCCCTCTCAAGCAGCTTTTAAACACTAACATGTATAGAAGGTGCACAGTGTCATTCACACAAACACTAAACACGATCATGGTAACACACAGGAAACTGTGTGCAATAAACATTAATTTAACAACATTAGATGAAACGTACAACCGTAATGTACACAACTGATAAGAAAAAACTAAGAAGAAACATCAAATTTGAAATGTAACGCAGGGAATTCTGGGAATGTCAATTTACAATGTCATTATTCACTGTAAATTATACGTTCTTTTTCACTTCCAAAAATATATTACTGTATACTACTGTAAAATTACATGTAATGTCCAATACAGTTTTTCACCATATATAGTAGGGGAACTTATCATTAACCAATTAATAGGTTTTTACTGTAGCATTTTAACAGTATTTTACCATTAAATTCACGGCCATTTATATGTTTTTCAATTGTGTGGAATTATTTTTTATTAATTTTTTGGCTATGTTATGAAATTATAGACTTTACCTATAACTTTAAGTTGACAGAACATTTTTTTAAATGGCATCTAAACTTGAACACTATTCATTTTCGCTGTATGGAAAAACATGAGGGAAAACTCTTTTACTAGTATTACTAGTTTTGAGCAAGGTTGAGCTTGAGTGGTTGTGTCGAATATCCATTTGGCTTGAGTTTGAATGGGCATGCCGCTTTGATTGACAGCTTTGTCTGCATTGTCTAGATGTCTAGCAGTACCTCTTTGCACTACTGCAAAATGCATTGCTGTTTCATTAACAGAGAGGGACGCAAATGCACAAATGCAATAGATATATAGGGATGCGTTTCCAGCTCAGCACTATTAACAGTTGAGGTGCTATAATTCGAGTCAAGTTCCTCATCCGAATGTGACGGCGGTTGTAAACACTAGAGGAATTCCACCGGGAGACAAAGCAAGGGTTAGAGAGCCTCGTTCCCCTCTCCCTCTGCTCTAGGGTGGAAATGGTTAACATATCACTGTAATTGGCACCCGCAGCTGCTTGTCCTCTCCACAAACAGAAGGGGATGATTTTCCCCCCGGCCTCCCCCTCTCGTTCTCCCTCTCCTCTCTCACTCTCTTTCTGCAGCCTCTGCTTTGTGTGACAGCTGCCTAATTGGGCATTCTCCCCTCGTAGCGAGGCTGCCTCCTCCGGCCTCGACTGCTGACGAATGGCAGCGGATTACAGATGAGGACACGATGACCTGTTCGACCTTCCCGCAGCAGGTGGAGCAGAGGGAGGGGCCTGACAGGCCGGGCCCAGAGCCTCAGGTCACTGGAGGATGAGGTCGTGAGAAGGTGGAGGATCTGCCAGGTGGCCAATGACAGAGTGTCACATGACAGTAGCTTGATGTCAATGTGTCAAGGGTAGACCTGTGGCACAGCATCCTCAAAAACACTTGCACGGTAGCTTTTGCTTTAATCCCCAGCTCTCAAACTGATCGAAAACATCAGAAGGAGAGGCAGTGATATTTTTTTCATTTTCTTGCTCTCATTTACATGTGATTTCTCTTCTGCTGGAATTGTAATGATGCTCATTATGCTCCTAATGATCTCCTTGGTTGGGTATATAATTATATACAGCAGACAGATATATTAAATAGATTTCTAATACTTAAACATTCTAATGCTGTTATTGATTAAAACTGATTTGTGCCTGTTACATATATATGTTGGCATTGGTTATTTAGCATTTAAAGTGACAGTCCTACTTTAATAAAACTACTAGTAAGCCATTTGTCGTTCAAAAAAAAAAAGATTTTGTGGTCTTTGATCTGTTTAATTGAGCATCCAGACCCCCTCGACACAGCAACATTAGCTCAACCAATGGTGTATCTTTGGGGCGAAACTATCTGTTTGTTCAACAAATGGGTCACAGTGGGCGTGTTCAGGGAATGTGTTTGAAAACCAATTGTTTTGCATTTATATAGCTCCAAATATAATTTCCAAACACTTTCAACAGGCCTTCCAAAGTGACAAAAATAAATGATATAAAATATGATTGCGGTTATTTTAGTATTTTTTTCTATACTATTATAGTATTTATTAATATTTAGAATTTGCTTAGTTTAATTGTTCGTTTTAATTTTAGTTTAGGTTTTAATATTTTTTATGCGCTTAAGTTTAGGTATTCATATAATATATATATTTTTTTCATCTAATACTTTATTTAAATGACCAAAAATGATTTTGAATATTTTTAGTTTTAGTCAACAAGAACAACACTAGATTATGGGTACAGTGACCATATCCTCCAATACTAGCATTTTTTTCCTTTGGCTAGTTTTTGAAGCAGATCAAACAATGCCATACAAAAACAGGCAGAAAATTCTAGATTATAGACTTATAAAATATATCATGATCTTATCAGGCATAACATTTAAAAAAAATGTTGGTTAGCACTTTTTTTAAATCTTGTTTTTATTGTTTATTGACTTATTTTTCTGTATCACCTACACATTGCTGATGCAGCTGATTTTTTCTGTGCACTTTTCCCAAGCAAAACTCTTAAAATATAATATTTATTTCCCAAAGTAAAAAATAGTTGCTAGTGTGTATAAATACCAAAACAGCAGCTGGTATTTAAAGGTGCTAGGCTAATGACTGTATTTTTCTTAATGCCAGCACCTTCAGAATTTCACAGCATATGTGCAGCAGACTAATGATCCAAATGAGCCCTTTTTTCTCCAGATCATTTACTGCACACATTGGAAAGCCATTGGTTAGACTTTCTCCATTATAAAGAAATTCTATCACTAACCGCTACAAGGCAGGTTCAAGCCGTAAAGGTCTTGTCTGCTGAAGCATTTCAGCTTGGCTTAGCTTTCTTAGCTGACTGTAGTAGTCATAAAGCCATGACCAGTCTCTGCTCCACTTCACCCACACCCACGCACACATGCTCTTGCACTATAAAAGCAAGCATGCGGCAACAGAGCAGAGCATCTTCTAAGACACAAAACGCAGGCTGTCAGAAGGGCTGGCGGAGCCTTGTTTCTGTCACGCTGCCAGGATGCAATATCACTCAGCTGAGGTAGAAAGCCGTCAGTTGTAAAATATGATGAATTATCCCTATTCGGCAGAGAGTGGGCCGTCTGTGGGCGTGTGCCTCTCTGTGTGTACGCGAAAGTACGTGAGGGTGTATAAAGAGAGGCTACGCCTGTGTATGTGTGTGAGCCTGTTTTGTGTGACTGAGCACTGGCGGTGTAGTTGCGGCACACATAAGAGTGTGTGGGCGAGAAAAAGAGTGAGAGAGACCAGCCACAGGGTTACTACAGGTTTAATGGCGACCTTGTTGTGCACGCACTTTGCTGTTTTCAGTGTTGAGTTGCTCAGTGCAAGCATCTAATCCCCCACCCGGGTGCTCACACACTTGATTAGTGGCCTTGGTTATCTGCCTAGAGGACAAGCCGCTGCCCCCCCCCCTTCACTGGGCTAGGGCACTGAGGGTTGTCAACCCCAAAGAAAGAAGAAGAGCGAGACAGAAGGAGAGAGAAAAGAGGGGCAGGATGTTGTTGAGGTGTATTAGTATTCAGACAGAGCCTTACAGCCTGCAGAGCAAATTGATTACTACACTGTACCTGTTCTTGGTGTCACAGCTCCTTAAGAAGGTAAGATCGTATATTGTATATCAGTGTGGGCATGGCAGAAATATCTCCTCCACATTGCCGGGACCATTGTGAATTTGAGCTTTCTGAAGTTGTGAATGAGTCTGATTACTGTCTGATTTGTGTGAATGGTTTGACATGTTTTGGCAGGTTTAAGTTGTTGAAATTTAACTTGGTGCGTTCAGTATTTTTTCCCTTATTTAAAATGTTTTACATAAAGAAATAAGCAGTTTTAAGAGTTTTGCAGGGATTACGTATTTCTGAAGGCCAACCTTAAACGTTGCAAAACCCTGGTTCCCTTGAACAATTGGATTTTTATTTTGACTTGGATTATTGCAGAAAATAAGATCTGTGACCAACAATGGTTTGAGATTCTTACTCAACTTGTTAATCAAGATAATCTTCTGACCACAAAGCCTAAATACAGTCGCCGGAAGTAAAAAGCTGAATTTAGCAAACAAACTACACCACGGTCGCATGACTTTAACATCATCCCCATTAAGCCTCTGACAACTCTTTAAATATTTATGTAAATTCCAATACAAGTTGGAAAGTTTAAGTTATTCTGTATGAGTTTTTTTAATCCTTTTTTTTAATCCTTATCTTTAAGTTCTCATCCAGTAAATCATGAACCTCTGGAAAAGTCATGGGGCATTTGAATATTGTTGTGGACAAAGTGGGTCCGTGGAGTCAAATGGCTGAGATCCACTGGCCTAGGCTCATTGTGTTTGACATGTACCATGTATTGCCAGTAACTTATAATGATCTCACATCCTGGAAAAAGTGGAAGCTTGTCTTTTTTGGATGAGCACGTTGCGGAGTTATCTCTAAAGACTCAAGCAAATGATGTGAGGGTCATGACGCACATGCTGACCCTTCATTTGACCCTTAAGGCAATGGTGCAGTGTATGTTTATTTGTTTTATGAATAATAAAAGTGGTCATTGCTTCCCCCTCGATTTGGACTATCAGACCAATGGTATATTGCACTTTCGACTGTGACTTCTGTTTATTTTGTCATGCAATTTTTGTGTTTGGTTTTGCACGTACAGTTGCACTTTGCATTACTGGCAGTCAATGTGCTATACTTGGTCAGAGCTGTTTACATAATGACTGGCATAAACTATGATCCTGATAAACATGATCTCTTGAGTTAGGGCGAAGGGTGACTTTTAAAGAGCCATGGGCTCTCGTTGTATAACTATTAGTTTCTAGCAGCCTCTTTCTCACAGAAAGTCTTCTAATGCAATTTTTCCCCTATGTGGACCCTAAAAAGTTCACAGCACTTGTTTTCTGAAGGTTGTGTCCAAGTTCACAAAGCCAAAAACTCAAATACTTGGTGTTTTTTTGGTATTTTCATGATCTGTTTTTTTGGGCACAGACTGATTCCCATGCTCACGTTCCCCAAGTCATTTCTAACCCCGGAAACTGGGCCATTTACCACAGTCGATTAGGAGTACAAATATTTTGTTTGTTCCAATTTCCTGGTTGTGGGCAGTAATTACATTTGTTTCCTTGATGAGCATTAGCACACTCAGTACCACTTCAGTATGTCATTTGTTTTTTAGCTGAACCGACAAAGATACATGTTATTCTGTAGCTGAAGATGAACCAGCTTGGTCTTCTCTAAGTGTTCCTGTTAACATTACGCTGCCATCATAAATCTACAAGTCTAAGGTCAAGACTATTACTTGTGGCAAGACTCTGGAATTATGTTTGGAGTCTTGTGACAGTACACGCAGGAGCCCCCCGTATATATTTCTGCCGTTTGCTTGGGAAAGGGTTCCTTCTGCTTGGCTAAAGCACTCTGGTATCACCCCGTGCTTGCCCATGTGAAAGAGTTATTCATCTTAGGGTCATCATAATGTAGGTCAGACTCATGCTTTTACTAAGAGTCAGAGATTGCACTTGGCAAAGCCCTAACTAAAGGGGTGTGCCCCAGCTGGGAAATGTCAATGCGTGATGCCCATAATGCTTGTTTGGAAGTAGGTCACAGTGACCTAGTTTGAATGGTGCATGGCCCTGATTGACTGAGTCACCCAACGCTATCTTAGGAATGTGTTGTTGTAGTTCCACAGACTTTTGTGCCTACGTGTGCAAGCAAAGGATAACAACAACTTAGCAGTTGCAGTGGCACAACTATGTCCAAAATTATTTTTTTATTTTGAGAGCTAGACGGCGGGTATGAACGCACATTGCAAGGGCAGCTTTGTCGCTTTTTATTAAGACCTAATGCTTTGTATGGACGCCAGCTGTTGCATCAACTCAAACGGCCCCGGCGGAGTGAGTGACCTTGACTTCAAACAGGGCATGCAGCAGGTTTTGCTCCTTTTGCCTCATCATGCATTTTAAATAGCCTAAATGGATTACAGTTTCTGGATGGTGGATGTAATTTATGATCTGGTATTTTTTTTAGGGGTTCAATTAATCTTCCAGCCTTGCAGTTGAGAAATGAGGGATCCAGTCCAGATATCAGATACTCTCCATTTATATCAAGCCAGTTGTTTTACAGGGATTTGTATTTCTCAGGTAACTCAGGAGCCTCGTTGCCCTGCACTGATGGTGATAATATTGTGATGAAAAACCCTGAAAAGAACTGAGTGAACAGACTCATATACAACCGGGGTTTTGTCAAAGATAGGCTACTACAATCACTTCTTACACCGTTATTCTGAAGTTCATAGCTGTCAGAAAATCATAGCTTTTTCATATTTGCAAAGCTTTGATTTGAACGTTTTTACCAAATACATTATTAAAACGGCTGATTTCTTTAAAGATTTTTTTCTTTTCTAACATAAGATACTGAATATCTCTTAGGAGATGAGATAAGTGTATTAAAGTAATTGTTTATCTGTTTAACAGGGTGAAGGTGTTGTCAGTATTGTGTTTCCTCTTTTCATTGGATTAGGACAACAAGCTACAGTGGCCTATTGACAGAAGTATAGGATGGTTGGTCCAAATCAATTACCTTCTCCCACTCTTTGACACATTAGATATAACGCTTTGTCAGACAAAACTTACATTTTCACAGTCAGATTCAGCTTCCAAACAATTTTCATGAAATTCCTCAACTATTTCATTGACAAATATCATTATACTATATCATTATCATAACATCCATACATTAGAGCTGAAATATACTTACATTCAGTAGGGTTAGGCAATAGGCATGCATTTTATTTTATTTTACAGTTCCATTAATGTTTAAAAGTCTGTTCTATAATGATTTGTCTTTAGAGATAATATCCAGATTAGAGCTATTTTGATTGTGTAGTGGCATAGGAGTTTCTCAGGCCTGTCACACTCACACCCCTGTGACCGATATCTTGATAAGGTCATCCCGTACTGTCCACCCCCTGTCAGCCCCAGCAAAGTAGAACAACCAGAGGTGCCAATTGTGAGCAGAACAAATCAACCAAAGCCATTGACCTTCACTTTGACCATAGAGCACTGACAAGGTCAGCATTGTGTGTATTCCATGATTAAGTACTTACAATTCCGTCTCATTATGTTTTCATTTTCCTATGAAGTGCAGACATTGTGACATTGGTAGTGCTGTACCAAGTTGTGTTGTGAGTATAGTGTTTAGCAGGCTTGTACATATACACAATAAATGTGTCAGTCTGCAGAGCCAATGGTACTGTGTGATCCAGAGGTGGTATATTTTTATCAGAAATCGTCAGAAATGAACTTTTTGCACCCTGAATAAATATATCAATTCATATATAACATACTGGATTTAATATAAAATTGATCAAATTTAAGATAACATATAACAGAAATATTGTTTAATAATAACTGGGCCATTTTTTTGTCACTTTTGCTCCATTTTTGCTCTGAGCCCTGTTCAATTTCTGAACCTGCCAGTCATTATAGATAATTAGAAAAAAACTTCCAAATACTTGTTAGCTTTCTGTGGTTGTCTTACAAAGAATTGAGTTCTCAACTGACAGTTTTGTGTGTCTAACTTGGCAAGAGTTCTGTCAAAACATTTAATCCTCTTCAGGATACTGTGCTTTGTTATTTTGTTTTACCTAATATCTGTCAAATCAATCAAGTAGTCTTTAAAGCCCTGTGTATTCAGCTTTAATGAGATTCAGCAAGCTAATTCCTACTGCTTAAGAGTCCGAAGAAGAGAAAAAAAAACCTTAGAAAGATGGTTATTACTATGATGGTACAGAATGAGTCTTAATTGAATCCCTTTCAGTATACGAGTGAGATCCATCTTTAGGTCATAACTGTTGGCATGTGAAAAAGACTGTGAAAACACTTGCATGCAATAGCGGAGGACTTTTTGGCCTTGCTTGCCAACACATCATTTTCATTTATCATAATAAATAACCTGATGTTTAGTCTTTAAAAATTCAAGGCTCAAAGGCAGAAACACTTTTTGATCATGTTTATAACGTCTTTTGCCCCTAAAATTGATCAACATAGGAAATGTTAAACTACATGTTAAAGATTAGCTGAATGTGCTTTGTTGAATACAATAATGTGTGGTATTCAATATCTAGCTAATGATTTTCATAATAATTCATGTTTCTCTCTTGTGCAGGACCATCACCAGCTGACCTTGTGGACAGAATTACTGGATGTAAGCAGTGATTTCACTCACCACCCTGGAGCTTTGAAGTACAAATCCAGTGCCATGGAATCCCACAAGACTTGACTGCATTATGATCCTGTACTTATCTTAACAATGGCAAACATGATTTTAAACTACTTTCATGCTTAGCTCTTGCCTCCAGTATGGGGGAATGGCTTGTGAATCTTCATCATACCTTTCTTTTACCTAAAAAAACAAGGTTTGGAAGCTAAAAACTGTAACTCTCTTGGCAGAACGTAACAGAACGATTTTCCCTCTATTGTGGTGGCCAAACATACAAGGGACTATAGTATTGAACATGACTCATGGGGAAGAGCCTGGCCCTGAAACACACCAGGATTCTGCTGTATTAACATATCTGGAAGGCTTACTCATGCATCAGGTAGCAGGAGGACAGGGTGCGGCAGCAACACAGAGTGGAAGCCAAGAGCAGAGGAATAAGGATGGGACAGGGCATGCACAGCCTAGTCATGGCACTCGACAGGAGCAGAACCGAACAAATTCCTACTGTGGAGCCTCACAGCACCTCAGAAAGGCTCGTCTCCTCAACTCAGAGGCCTGGACGGAGAGTGAGACTCAACGGAGGCCAGCACCCTCCGTTGCACTCAACGGGCAAAGTGAAAACCACCACAGTGGCCAGAACGGTACCTCCCAGGATAAAGGAGAGAGTACACTTCTAGCTAGTTTGCTGCAGTCTTTCAGTTCTCGACTTCAAAACGTGACCCTGCCACAGCAGATTATCCAAGGCTTGAGGCCACCAGATGCCCCCTGCCAGATAAGCAAGCCTGTACAAGTAGACAGGGCAGATGTGCCTTGCCACAGACCAGCCTCGAGCCACCTCAAAGGGTTAGTGAGCAAGAGCAAAATGCAGAATCACAGCAACAGTGTGCCTTATCAACGTCGAAGGTCTAGCCAGGAAAGTTTTTCAGAATCTCCCAAGGCACTGCAGAGCAGTTCTCCCTCTCCATCTCCTGAGTCTATATCTTGTACTGAGCGCCTAAAAGCTGTGGCAAACCTGGTAAATATCAGATCAAGCCCCGCTCCATCGCCCAAACCAAGTGTGGCCTGTAGTCAACTGGCTCTGTTGCTCTCCAGTGAGGCCCACCTGCAACGGTACTCTCGAGAACATGCCATGAAAGCTCAACTCTCTGGACGATCAGCCAGTGAAAGACTATCTGCCATGGCCACACAGCAGACACAAGAAAAACAACCTACAACTTCTGGCCAGACTCATGGACTAAGTCTCTTACACACCAAGAATGGAATACCTTCACAAATGTCAACCAGCTCCAGTCGACAAAGCTCAGGGCAAAGAAGAACAGAAGGATCCATGCGCACAGGACAACGCTTTAGAGAGCGTCGACCTTTCGAGAAACAAGGCAGACCATCACAGAACTGCAGCAGTCTTCTACTTCAGCTTCTCAACAGTCACAACACCTCACAGCGAATTAATGGACAGGGTCACCTGAAAGACGACCTCAGTACCTTTGGCACTCTGGCCTCTCCGCTTTTTTCAGACAGCGAGCACTCAAACCCCGACAGCAGTCTTACAAAAGACAGCAGCGATGCAGAGAGCACTTACTCTAGTTGCTCTCCTATTGACCTTTCTCTGAAGAATAGAACAAATGTACAAACACCAGTATCTACTTCATCCTCACCTGTACGGGACAGAGTCCCAGAGTCTTCGTTAAACAGGTGGAAGCCTGAGAGTCCACCTGTCAAAGTTACCTCAGATCACAGGGAGGTGGACACCTGTTCAGAGATGAAACCTCATCACAAGGTCACTCTATTACAGTTGCTCTTGGATCACAAAAATAACGAGAGAGTAAACAAAGGTCTGGATAATCCAGATTTGCTGCAAGATGTAATCCCTAAGGTTACTAGTGCATCTACAAGTAGCCAGAGTGTTTTCAGTACAGTTAGGTGTAAGGACCTTAGCGGACACTGTGGATTGAGTTGTAGAAGTCCCAAACTCTTGCCAACTTTCTCCCAAAGCAGAGACTCCAACAGCAGTGCATCTCCATATACACTTTATGGGTCTCCCCATTCTCAGTCTGTCCCATTGGATCTTTGTAAAGCAAAACAGCCTGCAAGTGATGTAAGAGTAAAAGAACCTGCCTTTAGTGCTAGTAAATTGTTACAGAATTTAGCTCAGTGTGGAAAACAAAACCCTGATATTTCTCCTCCAGCACAGGCACCTTTACCCCCTATCAAACTCATGACCCAAGAGCTGAAAGTTAACCATCCTCCAACTTTACTTGAGAGACTCGCTGCACCAATTCAGAGAAATAGCACACTGTGGGAAGAGACCAAAGCAAAAACTTCAGCTGTGCCCGAAGCAACACAGCATGTCTCCGAGATTGAGAATCTGCTTGAAAGGCGTACAGTTCTACAACTTCTTTTGGGCAATGCACCTCAGAAAGAAAAGGTAGGCAGTAAACGAAAACGAGAACATAGCAAAAATAGTTCTGTGGAAAAACCAACACATCAGGCAACTGGCCAACCAAATGGTCCTCCTTTGGATATTACAATTAAAACTGAGCCTGTTGAAGAGGGTCATATGTATGACTATAACAAAATGTCAGTACTGGAGCCTAGAAAAAGCACCAGTTATCATTCTCATGAAAGCATCAAAGAAGAACCATTGTCCCCAGAGGCTCCCACCAGAGATGGTCTTCTCTGTCATCTCCTAAAAAAACGACCCAACAAAACCCTTCAGCCAAACAAAGTAGAAAACCTAAACAAGAGTTGTGTCAAAGAAGAATCAATTGAAACCCAGGGACCAACAATCCCAAAGAAGCGGAAATTTTCAATAGAACTAGAATATCATAACTCCTCGACTCAGCATACCAGGGATTTGGAACATTCTGGTAGCATGAAAGAAGACAACAGTGGTTGTTTTGCCGCCAGAGATCTAGAGACAAGAGAGGCCAGAGACCCATCAAGCCCCCCAGAGGCTGACTGTCCACCAGCTAGGTTTCCACCATATGATTCTAACGAAAACCGAAGTTTCAATGTTCTAAAGCAGCTGCTTCTTTCAGACAACTGCTTGAAGGAATTGTCTCAGCCAAGGGGTACATTCAGTTCACAGTCACATACTGTGCTGAATGGGAATACAATCAAGCACTCATGTAATGAAGGTGAAATTCAAAACTTTCACCAGAGCCTGAGTCCCAGCAATCCATCTTCTAAAAAAGCAAGCAGTCACAGGCAAGAAACTCCCCATGTTACACAGCAGGAGCCTGCAAGGTCAAAAATCGATTACAGCACCACAAAGGATTTGAAGGGCCCTGCAAAGATGGTTAATGGAGATGATCAAACACACAAGTATGGGCCAGACTCACCTCGGTTTACCAAGACTAACCCTATTTTGTACTATATGCTCCAGAGGAGCAATGCACAACTGACTAAAGAGGGGGAGGGCTTGGAAGTAGGCTCGGGTCAAATACAGACAAAGGTCAAAAACGAGTCATCAGGTGATACTGAGGCCTTTGAACTTTGAAACAAAATTCACAGAATTACAATGGAACACTTAGTTGTGACTCAACACGGCTAAACGGGTCATTGAAGAAATACTAGTTTTGAGACTGTGAACCAGCATCTGTGCTTGAACTAGAAATGTGCTTCTTTTTATTCTCTCTGCTGCTTATCTTCTTTTGTTTTTATTGAGGCATCTCACATTTTTCACTTGAATTACGTGTCATTTAGTTCACAAAAAGACCATGAAACCAAAGTTCATTTGAATATTTATAAACACTACTTTCTGGCTGATTTCTTTCCTACGTTCTAAGCGGCAAAGAAAATAAAAGTTTTCTACAAAAGGTGTGTGACAGATTTGCCCTCATGTTTTTGTAACAATATCAGTTCCCACTCCGTTTTCCACACATGGGTAGACTTTTGGCCTCAGGCAGTGAGTTATGATGCACCGATGCACATGATAATCTGTATAAACAGATTGTGCGTCAGCAGTTGTTAGTGAATATTCTTCAATTTACCATGCTGAAATGAAGAAATAACTATGTATTGTTACTTTGTCTATGCCAGGAAGGCATTAAATGTCACAGTATTTATACATTCAAATAAATGAAATTGGTTGCCTTTTTAAAAAGATAGGCATCTCTCATTGGTTCTGTATTGTTTGGATAAACTAACAGCAACGATAAAGCTGTATATTCATTATCATGTTTGGATAATATGGAATATGAATCCATCAGTATTACAACATGATATCTTGAAATCTATGGTATGTGAAGTGTGTATACTTTTATGTTATCAGTGTCCTCTTTAATTTCTCTCTCTCCCATTGAAAACAATGTTGTGATGTGCTTTATTCTTTATTCTGCATTCTCAGCATTTACCTGTCAAGACAGAAATGGATTTTTACAATACTCTAGAAGATGATGAATGAATATCACAAGAGTTACTATAAATGACTGCTTTTTGCTCATGTTTTGTATTTGTGTATTTTATGAACCGGTCTTGGTATTAGCATGTCAGAAGATGTTTGTTCTATTATGCAAGAGATTGTTGCATCGACTTGAGACAAATCAGCCCAATCTCAGCTGTCATGTTAATTGACACATTGATCTAATAAAGGGAGTGTTTGTGGTATTAAGGCCATTCCCACAAAAATATTGTGATGTTTTACAGTCTTACGTTTGACATATGTTGTATTTCATCAATCTTAAAGACTCGTTATAAACTATATTTATGTACATAGCATAATCTTTATGAAAGACAGCTATTTTGTATGAATGAAAAGCATTTTAGTTTTGAAATTTCTTAAAGAGAATTCAAAGTAAATGCCATGTGAATATGTATTCTAGAGGATGATTTTTGTCCTTTTGCATGTGTCTCCTGATTAAACTATGATAATCTGTTCTGCAATATCTTGTTATGTCAGATATTTAAGAGTACACTGCTGCCTGTTGCATGCAGATGCATGAGAAGGTTCCTATGTATTACTGAACATGGGGAAATTCAAAGTCTTAAGCATATATATATATATTTTGTCATGGAGCCCAATTCATAAAAATGTGATCTGTATGTCATGAGAAATAGACCGCTGGGCAAAATGTTTAAAATTTTGAAACAAATGTGCATATGAAGATATTTATTGTTTTTACTCAATTTTATTTTTTACAAGGAGAAAACCAAACAGGTTAAACAATCATGTTCCGTACTGTACAGTACAAAGATGGATTACACTGACACTTCAAAGACTTCTGTTGGTTTTGAAATATTGTTTTGATGCAGGTTAACTGCGATACGTTTGAGTATTATTGTGTATCATTATTTCTAAAAATACATTTCATTTGGGTGTTTACTTGCACAGATTTCGAATAAAGTTCTGAATCAGAATTAACCTGTTGTTTATGTCTTGCAATGTTTTTTTTCCACCTTACTATACTGTCCTGATTTATGTCTCAAGTAGCATATGACCTGTGCTTGATCCCTGGCTGCAAAAAAAAAATTATTTTACATGCAGAAAGAAAGTTAGGAGGAATCTGTTAAGAGTGTGTTTATTGTACATGGAAACCTTTCCTTTGGCTGACTAAACCTGGCTGTTGACCTAAATTTTATCTGTGCCCTGAGTCATGACCTTAATTCCTGTCGTTCACCGTGACATATATGAGAGGAAATGATAGGACCAACATCAATACAGATCAGTGGCCTCTAAAATGGTATTCTGGAAGAAAGGGACACTCCGCTACAAAGAACAACCTGCCTCGGGCCTACAGGGTTGCTTTTATCAGGAAACGGAGGAGAGAAATGCGATTCCCTCACCTTCTGCTCCCTTGCATCTAAATATTGAAATTCTTAAAAGCTCAAAAATGACATGCAGACAAATTTGGGTGACAGACAGCAGAGCACGAGGGGTTTTAATAATCAAAGCTAGGAGAAGCACGCAAGCCTGTTTTTGAATATGAGCTTTCTTTTATGTTTCCCCCCAAAACTAGGTCATATAATATAGGCCTACACCTTCTTTTATGTGTCTGTGTTAAAGTGAGGGGGTAGGGGGTGGCTGAAGTGAGAGTTGATGGGATTAACTTAAAGCTAAAGCAGGTTTGAGTTGTACATGAGTGTGAATCAAAAATGCTTTTGGAGTTTCAGGGTAAGCTAACAGATCAAATCATTGTCTACAGTGCTTTGAATGTTAAAAAGCATAATAAATGGCATCAGTTTGCTTGTAAAGGAAGGGATGATAAACCTCATCAACACAACTGGAAAGTGCTGTCGGGAGGGTCGGTAAAGCAGCGGCAAAACTGATCAAGTGGAGGACACTCTTCACATTCCTGCTGAGTTTCTTTTACAGATCCTCTCCCTCGTAATTGGACAGGAGCTTGCATGCATTTTTGATGGATCAAAGAAAGTTGCACAGTTGGCATGAATCCGCTGATGTGGAACAATACATAAAAAGTATGCTGTGCTTGGCTGATGATAGTTAATGCCTCTTGTGCTTAAGCAGTGAATTCTAAATCATACCTGTGATTAATGGATCTCTGAACTCCTCATATGAAATATGGCTTCTTGGCTCCCTTACAGCCCATGCATGCGCTCCTATCACTGACGTCTTCACTTAAACAGACCCTGTAACCTTAAGCAAAGGACTTCACAGAATGCATGTACGCATATAGAGGCGGTTCCATCTTTACTACGAATTTAGCAATGAAATATATATTATGTCCTTGCTGATTGTCTTTTATTATGTGGCTTATTTTGTTAAAGCGTGGGTGTAAGAGACAGAGATCATGCATATTCCATGTTTGATCAAACAGAAAAGCCATAAAAGAGATTTCATGTGACCCAGTTATGCCTATGAAAATGACATAAATATATTTTTAAATATATCTCACATTAGATATGCCAGATTTCTAATAGGAGAAAGAGTGCAGGGATGAATCTAACGGTGGTGTTCTGAAATGAGGAGGCAAAGTCCTCAAAAGTTTTTTTTTAATCAAATGTAAATGTATGTCCCAGACACATTTTCTTGGTTAAATAAACATTACTTACAGTATCAGGAAATAAATGTAACAATGTAATCAATATTATATTTTTTAAAGCCATGGATGAATCTCATCAAGTATTTTACATTTACTCCAAAATAATAACTCAAGGCAGTAAAAATGTGAACAATATATTTTGTTTGTGAACTTATGTTCAGCTATTCATTTTAATAGCATACTTTAGCTATTTTTGAATTTTTCGGATAATGCAGTTATCAAAGCTCAGTAAATATTGGTCACACTAGATTTACTTCAAATTTCACCAAGTGATTACTCACTAAAAACTCCCACAGATCATGTTTTCAGGCCATTTTAAGTCTTATTTTGACGTACAAAGTGGTTATATCTAAGTGTGTGAGTTGTTTACTTACTTTTTTTTTAATTAATCTTTCCCATTAATGCCTTTAAATTGTTCATTCAGACTGATTCGCAATGCAGAATTTCGCACAAACACAAGAGGCGGGATTTATCGCATGAACCAATCACAGCCGAAAATATCGTATCCAATCATATTGCGATAGAGGCATTGCCTCCTCTCACGTGACTTTCCCATGCTTTTTAAGGGGACTGTTAAAAGTCAATGGGCTCAGGGGAGGTGGGCTCAGCTGTAACTTTACCTGCTGGTGTTACTGTTGTACAATGTTTCTTTAGAAAAACGAGTGGTTTATACTATTTAATGTTATATTTTGTAATATTGATGTACATTTTTTTTTTCTACGAGTGTTTTTTTCTCATCCAATATTTTGAGGAGACACTGCCTCCCTTCTATATTGATGTCTCTGTCTGATCTAAAGGTCTAAAGGTTTTTCTGTTCATTTCAAGGACACCACATTGTATAATCCTTCTGAGCCTCCACAGTGAGTCAACACAGCATGATCTGATGCTATCCTGGTACACATTGTTCTTGTGGTGAAAGGGAAATAACCAACCTTGAATGTGTTGCAATAGCTTGCTTTAACTAGACGGTCTGAGGGGTTCAAAAGGGCAGCAGAGGTTAAAAAGACCTCGGAGATTGTACGTGTGCATGTACGTAGGACAGAAAGGGGAACAGTGGGGTTTTGTTTGCTGAGGAGAAGGCCAACTGTGTGACACTGTACACATTCCCCTCCTCTGACTTCCACTTTATTTGATCTTTCAAAGATTACCCTTTCCTTCAACTTCTCATAACCTTTAGTCTGGCAGCAAACCCTTCCCAGTGTAGATGTTTGTCAGGCTTGAACTGACAATAACCTCTTGCTTGCCTTGACTACAAAAAAAGGAACAGAAATTAAACAAATAAGTCTGGGACCAAGACCGAGGTCAAGTTTTGGAGCTTGACAACTATTCGTTTGTCAGAGAACACAGAGGGGGGTGGAAAGGCCGCAAAGAGAACACTGGCTTTGATGTCTCAGTCTGCGGTACAGTGGCCATGGACTTAGAATACAGTACAAAGGGTCACAGATTAAAAAACAGAGCATTGATAAACAGCCAGGTTAACTTAGTAATCAAATTGGATGCCATGCATGTGAATGAATGCTAGTAGCGTACAATTCATTTAACAGGCCTGAAAGAATCTATATTTATGCATATGTTGGCAAGTTCATATATATAGAACATTTCATACACAGTGGTACCTAATTCAAAGTGCTTTACATAATAAGAGAACAACTGTTTGAGAACATAGAAATAGGTAAGAGAAAACATATTTAGTACTGATTTAAAAAAAATATATATTTGTATTTAATTATTCATTTATTAACAAAAAAGAGTAAGGAAAATATATATATATTTTATTTTTATTAATATAGTCAAATATTACATACATTTTTTAGAAATGTAATTTTTAAATTACATAAAGGACATCCTTTGTTCACAGTATGGTATTCCGTATGCATCAGTTATAGAGTGTACAATTTATTTAATTGCTTTTTAAAGGTCAAAATACCATGAAACCCCAAACTAGCAAACACTGAAATGAGCTGGAGACTCATCTCTCTGACAGAAAATGTCTCATCTTTGACAACAAAGGCCTTTTAGACTCGTCCCACAGATATTTGCTTACAACGGGGTGAAACCAGACATACTTGGACCACCCTTTAATCAAAGTACAGGCTGTTGTTTGGTAAAAGACTCAGGACTCTGAGGGCAGAGTAAGGTCACAGCTGACTGATTCTGCTTAATGTCAAGCAGGACACTGTGGGAAGAGTTTTCCAGTTCCACACACACACACACACACACACACACACACACACACACACGGGAGAGCAACAATGTCTGTATTCATCACAGCACGTCAGGCCTCTTCTTCACACCACTGTTTCTTAACTCTGCCAAGACCAGCTACTACTACCCCCCTCCATACTTTACTCTAGATACACACTTAAGAATTACAGATGTTTTCCTGGACATTATATTTGACAAAGCATCATTGACTTATTGACATTGACTTAATTATTCCACAATTGGTCTGGAAGATAATTTAAGGAATCAGCGAATAGACATAGAATGTTGCACAGACTTCGGTCCATTAGTCATTAAACATAATATGGAAGAGGCATAAGACATGTTATGGTCATTGCAGAAAGGTGTGCCATGAAAATATCATAGACGGTATAAAAACAGGCAAATATGGACGCGTTGCGCCCTCCAGTGGTTAGTGGTGTACGTTCACGTTGATCGTTTATTTCTGCAGGAACAGTTTGTAGTAAGGACTTTAACCCTGAAGTTGGATACATAAGAGTATCAGTCTGTGCTATTCGCACTAATACGTTAGATTTTAGGCCAAATATATCCCAACAGCACAAACTCGAAGGCGTTCACAAAACTACAGCTATATTCCGTTCGGTTCGCATTTATGAACTACTACATTTCTACGAACTCTGGCTGTTCGGCGTAAAGTACAAACCCTTAGCATGTCTTCTGTAAAAACAGGCAAATATGGACGCGTTGCGCCCTCCAGTGGTTAGTGGTGTACGTTCACGTTGATCGTTTATTTCTGCAGGAACAGTTTGTAGTAAGGACTTTACCCCTGAAGTTGGATACATAAGAGTATCAGTCTGTGCTATTCGCACTAATACGTTAGATTTTAGGCCAAATATATCCCCAACAGCACAAACTCGAAGGCGTTCACAAAACTACAGCTATATTCCGTTCGGTTCGCATTTATGAACTACTACATTTCTACGAACTCTGGCTGTTCGGCGTAAAGTACAAACCCTTAGCATGTCTTCTACTGTTCATGAAAACGTGAAGGTAAGCAGTCACAACGTTACGTTCAACGACGATACATTCCATTTAATCCCATCTAAATGTACTTTTGCGTTTGAGGGGTCTAATAAGAGTTGTTGATGTATTTCATGCAGAGTTGTACACTATAACTGAAGGTCATATTGTTTTGATTTCATGTGAACATTTTTACATGGCAGTCACATGAAACAGAAATGTTTGATACCACTTTAGATGTCTCAATAATGTTCCTCATTAAATACCATAGATGCATGTTTGATTATTTATTTATGCAAATGACAAGAGGTCAAGCAACCTCCATTGGATCACTTGATACGGATTAACGCAGACGTTTTAAGTTTATTTAGATAATTGCTGTTTCATTCTTGATGAACTGAGCAATATTGGTTTCTGTACTTTCCCCCTCGGATTAGAGAAATATATACGCGCAAATGTATAAATATTATTAATTATTTCGTATATTATTTATGAACATTTGCATGTATTTAAATGTCAACTAGCAAAAACGTAATCCCCTAGTGTACACTGCAAGCATGTAATGTCCCTTATTGGAGTGTTCTACCTTGGTCACATTTATGCTTAAGCTTTCAGTATAAATGGGCTTTAGCATTTCTTTTAGGCCACCACAACATTTCTTTGCAAAGCTCATTCTTTAATACTTACAGAATTATTATGGCTCTCGGCTGGAGACTTCAGATGACTTACAGACCAATGCTGCGTGTTCCATGCCCTCCAGAACTCTGCCCAAGAGTGCATGTGAGGCCCTGAAACAAGTCCACCCAGATGTTTGCAAGAGGTACAGCTTTATTGAGATTATGTCTCATAACTTTAGATTTGTCTGATTTGTGTTAGTAGTGAATTAATGATGTAATCTGCAGGTATTTTGGCTGTGGGCTGGTGATTCCAGAGAAGCTGGAAGGATGTGCGGTTCTTGATCTGGGCAGTGGATCAGGCAGAGACTGCTACGTCTTCAGCAAACTGGTGGGGGAGAGAGGCCAAGTCATTGGGCTGGATATGACTGATGTGATGGTACTTTACAGATTGATTTTAACCTATTTTGTGAAAGTTAAACAACAAAAGATCTGAAAAATGTTAAATAAGCTTATATAATCATATGAATAAGTGTTAAGGAAGTGCAACCATGAACCTTTGTGTTTGCTCCAAAATTAGATAGTTGCCTCGCAAAAATATGTCCAGTACCATCAGGAGAAGTTTGGATACTCAAAACCAAACACGGTGTTTGTGAAAGGATACATGGAGAAGCTCAGTGATGCAGGGATACAGAACAACTCTTTGGATGTAGTTGTGTATGCACATCCTTAGGTCATTTATGACATTTTCCATAAATTATAACCTGCCTGAGCAAAAGTTTATTTATTTATTTTGTTTACAAAAAGGCCAATTATTTTCTCTAGGTCAAACTGTGTGATATGTCTGTGCCCAGATAAGAGGACTGTGATAAGTGAAGCTTACAAAGTTTTGAAGGTGAGATATTTCCATCACATACCTATCATTTCCCCTCACTATTGTATTTATGCAAGAAAAAGATTTACAAAATTGTGCACTTTGCAAACACTGTTTCATATGTGAATGGCCTCATAGGAGGGTGGAGAGTTGTACTATAGTGACATGTATGCAAGCAAAGCAGTTCCAGACTCTTTCAAAGAAGATCCAGTTCTGTGGGGTAAACGTTTTTTCATGTAATGCATTTTAGAAATGTAGACCTTGCTACACTACATTCATTTATGGGGATGATTAGAGTTAAGACTTAGGGAAAAAAGACAAAATTATGCCAAAATTTGTTCTCGCTGCGTTCACACCAGTCTTATTTTAGTATAATTGAGATACTATTATATATTGTATTAACTTTTATTACAATTATAGTAAATATAGTACTTTTATTAATATTAATAATTAATTTCTATTTTCCATTTTCATTTTTTTTTTTTTGTAATTTGTTAGATCGTCTTTTAATGCCTATATAATTTTCAAAAATACCGATTTAAGTTATTTTAGTACGTCAAGTTAAACTAAATGAAAATGACACTTTAGCTGTAATAAAATATGAATTTTTAAATGTTTTATTTTACTTCAGTCAACATTCATTTTGTTTCAGATGGTTTTAATGTTTTTAGTTCATTATAATAACCCTGGTTCACACAAAGAAATGTTTTCCAAACAGAAATGCACCCTTCAATAACATATATAAAATGTGTATCATCAATCCAAAATTGAATTAAGAGTAGGTGGATTTAGGGGAGTGCTTGTTCTTATCAGGTGAGGGCATGGCCGGCGCCCTCTACTGGCGGGATCTCATCACTCTGATGAAGGACATAGGCTTCAGCACTCCCCACCTGGTTGCAGGCAGTCACATTGTGGTCCACAACCCAGAACTTCAAAGAAAGACTGGTAACTGTTACCCTCTGATTTGTGTATTGAAACAGCATTATTGCTGAACCACATTTGTTTTCATGTGCTTTTCTGTGACTTGGAGGCAAGCAGATGTGTTTAATTAGTGGTGCTTTGACCTACAATATGCCACTATAGGTGATGTTAAATATGCATCTGGAACTTACCGGATCTTTAAAATACCTCAAAACTCCATCAAGACCAAAGCGCTTGTGACCTATAAAGGCACCGTGCCTGACTGTGCTGAATGTTTTGAGTTTGATGCCTCTCATTACTTTAAGGTAAACTAATTTTTTATTTATTTATGAATTTTAAATATGTTAATATGACTTATTCGTTGGTCAATTCTGTTAATTCTATTCCAGACCAATGTTCCAGTGGAGGTGGGTGCTGAGATGGCTGCCATTCTCCAGAACACCCGTTTCTCTACGGACTTCAATATTTCAATGTTAGAAACTACAGGTCTGAACCAGAGCAGTACTCCACAGGTAAATGTGATGTGCTGTGTTCATATCTTATTTATTCTTTTGATAAGGTTTTCACTTTAGCTTTTATTTTTCCAGTATTGCCACCTTAGCCCGTTCCTTCTTGCGGATAAACTGGGCTCCTCAGTCAAACAGTGCTCGAAGACCGGACACTAAGGTACATGTGGAGAGTCTGGTGGATCATGTGATGTCTAGATCACTTGAGATGATGTGATGGGAAGTGAGAGTATAGGATGTCTTTAGTGCTCAAGTTTTCTTTAGACTTGAGGAAGTTATTTGTCCTGTTAATTGTAAAATGACTTTTAAAAATGCCAGCAGCCTCAACAATAAACAACAGTAATAATTATTAAAATATTAATTACAGTGTGCAAAGTTATAGACTTTTTATTCAAGACAAAACTAACCAAGATCTTTGTCAATGTCGTAGTTCTATTTTCTTGTTTTTGTGCTCTAGTTGTTAAATGTTTTAAAAGCAAATTTTACTGGCCTCTATTTCTTTGTCCCTTATAAGATATTAAACTCAATTAAACTCAAAGTATTGGCACTTGTTTTCTATTCTGTATGAAATAAGGCGGTGCTGATATTGATATCGATACACAATCTCTCATTACTCTGTTAAATTAATCTCTCAGCAGCACAAATTATTTTTGAATTTTTCTAGATGACTTCTTGTTTCAGTTGATTTAGTACCAAGCTTATTTTGTTAATTTCACACATAATGCTATAGAAGGGTAGTTGTTCACCATTTTACTTTTATGGCCTTGCTTTTGGATATATAAAAACAATCACTGCTCTGGTGTCATTTCCTTGATACATGTTTACCAAGAAGATAACTGTGTCCGTGAGGAACATCCTCGAGATGACATACTGTAAAATCTATGTAAGAGAATATTTTTATTGTGCATCATTTCAAGCTGTAATTTTGCAAAAAAAAAAAAGTGTGAACATTTAATCCTGTGTATTTAGTGTGAATAAAATACTACCTTTGAATTGAGCCTTATAGCATACAAAGAAGATGTTGTTTTGTTCTTGTGATGGATAGACATTTACTGTTGGACAGATTAAAAAAAGTGTATAAAGTAAAGTTTAAACAACTTTATTTTTAGTATTAAAAAAATGCCCAGTAGTTGAAGAAACGCATTACATTTATAAGTTGATGCTTATTATCAGAAGGGATAGAATTTACTTCACTTTTTGATTTCCCTTATTCCTAAAAATCATGTGATATTTTTAATGGCAGGATGTAGACAGATCAGTCACTTTCCCTGAAGTCTCTTGAGAAAGCTTTGCCAGTAATAGGAATTTCATCATACTTTTTTCCTCATACCTTGTATTACAGAGCCAGCTTTAAATACACGAGTAAGATGAGATTTAAAGGTGCTGTATGTAAGTTTTTGACTCTACTAAAGCATAAAAATACCATAATATGTTTGCAGATATTTAAGAAACATGCTAAGTTAACATACTTGTTTATCTGAAAAACAATGCTACAATCAAGTTATTCTTCTTTGAAAATGTGCGTTCCGGGCCGGAATGTCGGTCTGTTTTGGTTTTGTGAAACCCGCCCACTGCCAGTTTACCCAATTGCATTTCGTCACCCCGGGTTGCCAGTTGGCGGAAAACAGAGCGTATTTCATTTAATTAATCGTCAAGTGCGCTCCTTCCTGTTGGTGTCGTCAATCTGGCAACCTACGCTGCGTCAAGTCTGAGGAGGAGGGGCCGGGTGAAAAAAACCCCTCTCCAATACCTTGTTCAACCACTCGGTGTCAATCCTACATACAGCACCTTTAAGTATGTTTAGTATTATAAAACGGATAGTTCCGGTCCTTGATTCTGATTGTTCGAAGCGGTTGATAAATTACACTACAAACATAGGCCTACACCTTTGTATACTTCTGTGTGTTTACTCGGCAACCACTTTGTTGGAACCACAACTGTTTCTGAGGAACTACATTGTTTGGTGGAAGAATACTGTTTTTATTTATATCATTACACTTTATTTGCTCTGTTTTATTTTGTGAAACCTTTCTACGTATATGGAATAACCGTTCCGCTTCGCGTCATGCCTAACAACGCCCCTTAGCTGTTATAAATTCACTGTAAACCACGGCTTCTTGGGGCTTATTGCTTTATTCTTGTTATGTGTCATCTCATTTTATTGGTTTATATAACCTGTAAGTTTGTCAGTTGGTTTAACAAGGAAGAGGTTCTGATTTAACTATGTCATTGGACTGTAGGTGGCACCAAAATCCTCAAAGTGTTCCCAAAGTAGCTCTGCTCGGTATGTTATTGCACTTTTATAGTTTTGCAGCTTGCAGTGCAGAACCAACATGATTAGACAATGATAATGGCATAAAGCAGTCATAATTTAATAATATGAACAGGCAAATTACCTGCACAACAATTCATCCCAAGCAATCAATGAGCATTTTCTGAATCTCATTTATAGTCATTTACTTGGAGACTTAATTTGCTAATAAAAGCCTACAAGAATAAAGAAAAATGGTTCTTCCTTTGGATAAGTCTGATCCGTGCATTATAAACCGGGCTGTGTTGTATTAAACATTGCACATGATAAATTGAGTTTGCAAGAGTTTATTTCACTTGGATTCTCAGACATTTATCTCTAGAAAATGCTTATATTGGACTCTCCTGTCAAAAAAATTGAACTCCCGGACTTCTCCTTAGGGCTCTGAGAGGGAGTGCTGTGATATTCAGAGTTGTGCGGAGGAAGCAGGTGTGGTGTAAATGTAAACACAGCACTGAGGAACGCCTCTCATTGTCCTGGTTTCACCTCTGCTAAAGTGCTGGTCTTCTGCCGCATGCCCAGAATGTATCCCATTACTCTCAGCCACTTAATGCTTGACGATATCCAGAGCTAAAAAGCCTCTACTGTCAAGAGACACTGTGAATGGAAGAGTAAGCTTCAGTGAATAAGACCACACACTGATTCCAGTATGAAGCTCATCTTCTGAGCTTGTTCATGTATCGTGTATCCATGACATAAGCCGGCATATTGTACCAGAGGATAGATAAATATGAACTGTGCCAAGTTATGTTTTCAAAAGTGAATCTTACATTAATGACCAACTTCCTTTACAGATGAAAGACCCTGTGATTTAAAAATTTGGTGTTTGTGGATGCTGGTCCTAGTCATACTAGCCCTAAATTCAGGACTGTTCAAAGGTTTGGTAAAAAAAAAAAAAGTACAGTAAAAACAATCTATATTACATATATTGTATATTACAACACACTGCAGTTTAAATGCATGTTTAAGCAAATGTTTTCTATTTTAATATATTTTACTATGTTTTTTTTCCTGTGATGGCACAGCAGCTATTCAGCAGCTATTACTTCAGTCTTCAATGTCACATGATCCTTCAGAAATCATTTCTTATTATTATCAATGTTGAAAACAGTTGTGTTATTTATTGGTTTTTTAAAGTAATTTTGTTTCTTTTGGTGAATTCAAAAGAATAGCATTTATTTTAAATATAATTTTTTTGTAACAAATGTCTTTACTATTGCTTTTGATCAATTTAATGCATCCTTGCTGTATAAAAGTATTAATCGCTAAACAATCTTTTGAAATTGATTTTAAATATATTTTATATATAAATATATATACATATGTAAATACATGTAAATATTTTCAAAATATATGCGTATGTATTTATATATACAGAGTACACACACACCTTTAAAAATCCTACAATGTGATTTTCTGGATTTTTTTGTCTCTCATAGTTGAGGTATACCTATGATGAAAATTACAGGCCTCTCTCATCTTTTTAAGTGGGAGAACTTGCACAATTGGTGGCTGACTAAATACTTTTTTTCCCCACTGTACGTATAATGTAAACTTTTATTTTGGATGTGATTAATAGCGGTTAATCATTTGACGGCATATATATACAGTCAATATATTTACAAAATATACATGCCAGTTCTTATAAAGGATAAAGGTTAACAAATATAACTTTTTACACAATTTTAAAAAAATGTAGAGTTTTCTATTCTTGGAAAATAGATTGAAATATTGCTGACTCATTGGCATTAACAAATTTTTTTTCAATCAAATGCTTCTTAGAATGAGAATGTAACCTCCTCCGTACACTACCGGCTTTCATTAACAATAGTAAATAAGAGAATTGTCCTCGTCCAGCAGTTCCATGTGGTCTTTCCTATGCGCTACATTGACCAAGTTAGGGCCACTGTCCTGCATAGTTTAGCTTCAAACCTAATTAAATACACCTGATCCAGCTCATGAAGGCATTTAGAAGTGCTAGAAATTTCCAGGCAGGTATATTGGAGTTCTGCAGGACAATGGCCCTCCAGGAGCTGAGTTTGACACCCCTGGTCTAGATCTATAATTGGACGCCTTCCAAATCTTCCACCTCATATCAGAGCATTCTTCTAACCCAACATGTCTGAGGCAATACTGGAAGCTACGGTAGCTCAACCGGGTCAGAATGGGAGTGAAGCCAAAAATAGAACAGTGCTCTTGACCTGCCCTCAGCCCCGCTCCCACAGAGCCCGACCTGCAGGATATCTTACCCATGCTGCTTGACTAGCCAACCGAGATCAAAAGCGCTCGCGGCTCCCCTCCCCTCCCCTCCTGTCCCAGCTAGGAGCTGATTGAAGCGATTCATGACCAGGTCGTGACCCCTGCGTGCCAGGCACGGCTGAGGACAGACAAGCAGCTTTCCTAAGCAGGTTTCGCAGACTCAAACTGAAGCAACCACATCTTTATCAGAGCATTTCACCTTTCCTGGCTATAAATCATGTGCTTTCCTGGCTATAAATCATGTGGTTTCCTTTTTCATTCACCTGTTTTTCCTTTTTGTTTTAAGTTCTATTGTGTGGCGAATAAAATCTCAGTCTCAAAGTCAACATGAAACAGTATTTGCAACCCTTTTAACTTGAGGAGTCTGATGATGTATGAAACAAGATACACTTCTCGATAATGTCCACAATAAATTAACTAACAATAACTTACAATGAGCAATGCATTTGTTATAGTGTATATTAATCCTTGCTAATGTTAGCTTTAAAAAATACAGTTGTTCATTGTTAGTTAATGCTAGTTCAGTTCCAAATAACAAAATAAAAAAGTATATTAACAGTAACACACACTTACACACACATACACTGTATGTATATATATATTTATATGCATATTTATGATATATGTATGTATATACTGTGTGTGTGTATATATATATATATATACAATTCATATATTTATTACATATGTATGTATTTATTATATATGTTTATACTGTGTGTATGTATGTGTATATATATATATTATATATTTATATATATATTACAGTTGTGCTCAAAATTATTCATACCCTTGGTAAATATGACCAAAGAAGGCTGTGAAAATTTATCTTTATCATCAGTCATTTAGATATTTTATTTTAAAAATTTACTCAAATCTAACCTTTCATTGGAGAATAAGAATTTAAATTGGGAGAGAAATCTCATTATGAAATAAATGTTTTTCTCTAAAACACATTGGTCACAATTAATCATACCCTTTTATCCAATACTTTTTACAACCTCCTTTTGTCAAGAGAACAGCTCTGAGTCTTCACCTATCATGCCTGAAGAGTTTAGAGAACATCTGACAGGAGATCAGAGACCATTCCTTCATACTGAATCTCTCCAGACCCTTCAGATTTCCAGCTGCATGTTGATGCTTCTCCTCTACAGTTCACCACACTCATTTTCTATAGGGTTCAGGTCGGGGAACTGGGTTGGCCAGGGCACAAGCTTGGTT
This sequence comes from Sinocyclocheilus grahami, assembly GCF_001515645.1. Lineage (NCBI taxonomy): Eukaryota > Metazoa > Chordata > Actinopteri > Cypriniformes > Cyprinidae > Sinocyclocheilus > Sinocyclocheilus grahami. Next base: position 3,709,722 of record NW_015505185.1, on the reverse strand, counting down.
TTGTGCTCAGTGACCCATTTTTGTTTTGATTTTGATGTTTGTTTGTGGATCATTGTCCTGTTGGAAGATCCAACCATGTCCCATTATAAGATTTCTAGCATGGACAGTCAGTTTTAAATTTTTTATCCATTGGTATTTTATAGAATCCATTATGCCATCTATCTGAACAAGATATCCAGGATCTCTGGCAGAAAAATAGGCCCACAACATTAAAGATCCAGCAGTATATTTCATTGTACACATGGAGTACTTTTTTTTTTTATCCCTATGTGCACCAAACCCATCTTGAGTGTTTGCTGCTAAAAAGCTCATTCTTTTAGTTCCATCTGACCATTGAACCCAGTCCCGTTTAAAGTTCCAGTTGTGTCTAGCAAATAAATATGCTGGAATTTGTTTTTGGATGAGAGCGTTTTCTTTTCTAGTTTTTTCTTGAAACCCTCCCAAACAACATTGTTTTTGTTTTTTCTGACCCCAAGACTCAGCTAGTTTCTGCAGTTCTCCAGCTGTAATCCTTGGAGTCTTTGACCACTCAAACTCCCCTCCTCACCGTGCATTAGGACGATATAGACACATGTCCTCTTACTGTATTAGAGAAAAATATTTATTTCATAATGTGATTTTCTCCCACCTTCCAGTTTTTTTTACTTTAATTAAAGGTTAGATTTTTTTTTTTGAATGAAAGATTAAGTGGATAAACAACCAAACACATGCGTGTATATATATATATATATATATATATATATATATATATAATATATTTATATATATATATATATTGTATACACACACACACGGTCGTACCAGAGGTGAGAGAGCTTTATCGCAAAACTGCACCTTCCAATTAACCCACAATTCATTCTCTCCCACAGACAGGCTGTTTACTGTCACAAAAAGGTCTGCCAGCCAATGAGATGTTATTGTTGAGATGCTCATAAATGTGTTGTGCCCTAACTACCTTTGTTTAGTTTTATAGTCTTTGTACGCTAGTATAATGTGACCATTTGAAGAACATGACAGTTTTATGATAGACTCTCAACAGGCAGTAATGCTTGTCAAATGTCAGACGACAGAGTTAGTGCTCACTACAGCCTCATATTTTATTTTCTAATTTATATGCACTTATTCTATTGACTATTTGTAGATTTTTTGACATAGACTCGCACATGACTTACATTAGAAATGACATTAGAAATAAATCATTGAAAAGTATTTTTAACTTTCAGATGTCAAAGACTAAGTGAATAATTTTCCATAGTTTTAATTTGAAATTAGGACAACTAAAAGACCGAAGAAGGGACAATTTGTCATCTAAATTTTGCATACATTTGACCTATGCCTTTGATTTATTTCACAGTGAGCAGGCTGCAAATGTTATGATGTGAACTGCACCTGATGAAATATTAATAAATACTGCCACAGAGCGAATGTGAATGGAAAGACCATCAGAAAAACGGACAAAAAGCCAAGGCCAGCTGATTGCAATAAAAGTATAATTTATATTAGATTATTATACAGTATCGATCTTTTAACTCAACCCCACCCTTATCACTAATCACTGTATAGCAAATTACATTTAGCCACCTGTTTTATAATATATACAATATTTTAATACAAAGAAAAATTAAAAAAGCATTTTTTAAATAAGTTAATATGTCCATTTTATGCGCTGTATTCTACATCTTCTAAAACCATGTTATAGTTTTGTGTGATGTTCATTCACTTCATATCATCCTCTCTAAATTGGCTTCCAAATCTCATTAAAAAAAAAAAAAAAAAAACCCGTCAAACTTGGCGTTTTGCAGTTACTGACGTCAAACCTGGATCAAGGAGGTGGCATATTTTGACATTTTGGATTGTGACTGAGATTTGGGAGCAGTGGTAGAAGTTGTAAGGACTACATTTATGGTGCTTTTGTATTTTTGTATTGTATTGTATGCATCTGACAGTGGAAATCAGTGTCAGACATAATATCTTTGGTTGTTGCTGAGATTTCTGTTACATTCATTTATTTTAAGGTAAATTCAGGGATAATATATAATATTCTAATTGTAAATTGTGGATCTGTTATTTGCTTTGCAGGTTAATTTTTAGTATAAGGAAATCCTGATGCCTGCTTGGAAAAAATAAGCTTTGCTTTTTTTAAATCAGTTTTAAATGAAATAAAATGATTATTACATGCCATAGAAAAGGTGGTTTAAATATTTATTTGAAATTACTGCTTAAATGTTTAAACTTCAAAATCAGTTCCTGGCATGTTCATTTATTTTTCATACATCTTTCTGGCTGATATCCCAGTCAAAGTGAAACATAATTCCAAAAAACAAAAATTCCATTTTACTTGGAATTGTCCGAACATGCTCCTGCTTATGTATCATCTCCTTTACAAGTAAGCTGTACAAACACCTGTGATGAATACAAAGGAAGCATAAAATTTCCCAAATATTTTTTTTTTCAAAATCACAGGACACTTGTTTGGGGAAATGACAAGACAAACGGAGCAGTATGGCTCACTGATATCCACAGGAATAGTCTTATGCTGTGCTGCAGAGACAGCGATATAGTTTGTACTCGGGTTCAGCAAACAGAAAGTAATGTCAGACTTGTCACCATTAGAGTCTGTGTTTTGCAGTAAAGAAAAACAAAACAGTTTTTCTTTTCTCTCTCTCTCTTTTTTTTTTTAAATATATGGTTTAAGGTGATTTGATACATGATATTCTGCCTGCCAAAACAACCATTTATTTCTGGAGTACTGCTGTGAAAAAGAAATTCTTGTAAATACATGTCATCTACAGGACCATGGATATGTTCATGACATGTCACAACTCTATATACAACTCATATTATATATATATATATACCGTTGACAACTTGTACATTTTATTAATAATTTACTAAAGGGAAGAAATGCATAGAATCAATATACACTATAAAACAGCATGGAAGCATACAAAATAAATAAATAATTAAAAATAAAGCAAAAAAGGAGTAAATCAATGTGTGCCATTCCATGTAATGTATATGAAAGTAATACAAATCTAGTCTACATCATATGTGACCCTGGAGCACAAAACCAGTCTTAAGTCGCTGGGGTATATTTGTAGCAATAGCCATAAATACAATGAATGGTTCAAAATTATCCATTTTTCTTTTGTCAAAAATCATTAGGATATTAAGTAAAGATCATATTCCATGAAGATATTTTGTACATTTCCTACCATAAATATATCAAAACTTAATTTTTGATGAGTAATATGCATTGCTAAGAACTTCATTTGTACAACTTTAAAGGCAATTTTCTCTATTTTGATTTCTTTGCACCCTCAGCAGATTTTTAAATAGTTGTATCTCAGCCAAATATTGTCCATTATTCAGCTTTCAGGTGATGTATAAATCTCAATTTCCAAAAATTACCCTTATGACTGGTTTTGTGGTCCAGGGTCACATATGTTTAATAGCCATGAATTTAGCTTATTTGAACTAAATTCAGATCCTGGACCTAAAATGAAGACTTGAAATTGTCGAATCTTAGCTGCCCCAAAACAGTTTATAATATCAGTGTTTGTCATTTTTATCATTTTTGAGGGAGCTCATGTGATATTATTATGCAGCCACACAGCCTCTTTTGTATTTTGAAGTGGCGCCCAAGGGTTAAAAGTCTCAGATTTGAAATAGGAGGTATTCGTCATGCCAACTATAGTACTCTCCCAAGCTACGTACTTCCAGAAGCACTTGGAGAAAAAAAATGGGTAGTGAGAACAGCTAGGGTTTCAGTGAAATAAGCCTCCTCCAGGCAGGGGCTCATTCTCCACTGTAATCCTTGAATAGATCTTCCAAATTACAAAGCCCTGATGTCATGCTCTCCTTCAGTGTGTGTCAAGCTGGCAGACATACCCTCGATTCACAGCACGATCTGTCCGCAAGTCCAAAAACACTGAAGAGTGAGGACATCCATGTCCACAAAGAGACGACTTAATCACGAGAAGAGCGCTGTATGAATAACAGATGTACAGAACCACAAAGCAGGGTTGAACAGAAGAAGAGCCCTTCATTCAGATGCACCATAGAGATGATAACATGAGTTATTAAGAGGGAGATTATGAGATTTGACATCCTGTGAAATGGAGATTTATAGGATTTAAACAAGACATGTCAAAGATTTTGATAGAATATATATATATATATATATAAATTATTAAATTAAATACAGAATATTCATTGATTAAAAAACACAAAATAGTAGTCTGCTAGGGCCTGAGCACTATATAAAATTGTGGTGTGATTTTCTTTGGAACATTTCACTTAGAAATTGCTTGTAAATTTCACAAGTTATTACAAAGAACTGTCAAGTAATACAGTGGATTAAACATATCATTTTGAAATAGTATTTTATAAATAGTATTTTCTTTTAAAACATACTCCAATAATTTTGGTTTTATTTACAACTAATACACATTAAGTAGTAGCCTATAAATATTGGTGTTGGCAATATTTTATAAACTTGAAATCAACAAAACAAATTTGTAATCAATGGAAAATTTTAATAATTTAGTCATTTTACATTTTATAATTAATCAGATTGTATTAATTATATTATTAATTAATATTAAATATGTATAATATGTTTATGCTTCTGAATAATAAATTATAGTTTCAATAATTATTGTTAAATATTTATATTAATTTATTTATTCATTTTATTTTTATTTTAAATGTACATTTTTGATCAAAACAATAATAGTTTTGTTTGTTATTCGTATTTGTGTGTGTGTGTGTTTTAACATTTTCATATATTTAACATATATAGACATATTTTTTAAATGATTAAATAAATGTGTATACATGAATACACATTAATATATAACCTTAATATGATGGAAAATGTATTTTCCATATAGAAGTATTGCAATTTTAATTAATCAGACTCACATATAAATGTTGTGCTTTAAGGATTTATTTCAGCTACTTTTGCTTCTTGTCACAAAACAGTTAGTGAAACATCACTGATGCAGATGTCTCGTATAAAGAACAGTCGAAGCAGGTTGATTTGGTCCAATCACCACCCGTCGTCCCATCCTGACCCTTCCTCGCCCTCTAATAATTGGACAGCAAACCTCTATGACATCACAGAGGGAAGTCGTGCACATGGCTGCTGTCAAGTGTGATGGCCGAGGCTGATGGGGGGAATTAGGGATGTCTGTTAGAATAGACGGGGCATTGGAGGGCATGGGAAAGTGTGGCGGGGTCACTGGACACGTGTGTTAAACCCAAAGTATAGTCAATCAACTGGCCAGCCCTTCAAGATGTATCCTGCTCCCTTTCCAGAAGGCCCAAACTGTGACTGGCTTGAGAACCGCTTGCTTTCCCAAACTAAAAATGCAGATCAGTTTTTTTTCCCCAAACCAAATTTTGTTTTATTGCTAGCTAATAAAGAGTGTTGCATTTTATCTATATGTAAGAAACTTTAGCTGTAACAGTTATGTTACATGTCATGTCATATGGGTATTTCTCAAATCCACATGATTTACATTGAGCTATTAATCTAAATATACAATTTCTACTAGTGTTTTGTAAAGAAGAAGAAGTTCACAGGTGGTCGGGCTGAAGTAAACGTTGAACGTTCAATAATGATGACATATGCTCGTTTTGGACCGTTTGGGCACCAAAGGAACAGAAGGGATGAGGCCGTTTTAAAACCAAGGTTGCTTTGCTTGACTTCCCCTCCTTGAGCGATCTCCCCCTCACAGGACTGCTATTTTATTAACAATTCATATGGAAATGAGGGGCAAGGAAGGACCAGATTCTCACATAAACTTGATGTGGCCATGAATGTGTCTCTGTGTTTGCCATGACCCTGCTGTGGCATAAGACACTGCCTGCTAGGGCCTGAGGGGCAGACACAAAGAAAGAAATGAAAAGCAAGCACATTCCTGCACGGCACACAAAGGCAGCAGGAGAAAGGGAGAGAGAGAGAGAGAGAGGGAGAAAAGACAGAATGAACCCCATCTCTCTCCCTCTCGCTTTTTTTTCTCGCAGTGTGATACCAGCATTTTCTTCAAGTCACCCTGCCTTCGGGTCATTTGTCCTCTGCTCAAACTCTCTCTCAACTGTTTTATTCTAATCTAAGATCAGTAATCATATGTTAGGGTTCAGATGTCTACATTGAAAATCTGAGATTTTTTCCCCTTTATGTCTAAAAAAATAAACAGTTTCAGGATTTAAAAAATAATATGATATGTGAAATGAAAAATGAATATTTAAAATTTTAAAATGATTAAATAAGCAAATTTGTGAAAAAAATCAACCATGTGAAATATTCTTAAATCATAAATCAGGTCTTAAATTTGGATTTACACTAACGTGCTGCAAATCCAATGCAAATATGAATTAATTTTTTGTCTTGCGTTAGGTAATTTTTTACTCAATTTATCTTGATATAAATGTCCCAATATGAAATTATTTGTAATGAAACATTTCATTTAATTGTAGTAAATTCAAAAGTAATACGGAGTAGAAACTTTTTTTTTCTAATGATCTCAGACTTTTTGATCACAGTCAAAATAACCAAACCAAATTCTTCTTATAGAACTATAGCAAACATGTTAAAAAAGATAGTTATGTTTGCTTAATTACAGAATATTGTATATTTGTGCATCTGCACCTTTTTGTATTACCTGCATATTTTGTATTTGTTTTACATTTACATACACAAAAATGTATCTTATATAAAACGTAAAATATAAAAATATATATATATTTCTATGAATTGTACAAATTTATACTGCATAAAATGCATCTATAATATAAAAATATGTGAACGTCTAAAATTGGTAGCCAAATATTTCTTCATGTTAAAAATTTATAAAAATATTTTTATATTTAAATATACAAAATGTTTCATCTTTGAAAATGTTTAACAGACACACACACACACACACACACTTATACATATAGTAACTAAACTTCTGTGGTTGTTTCTTTAACATCTGTACAGTGAAGTGTGCTTCTGACTTTGAATGCTGGGATTGATGCTAAAGCTCCGTTAACCTGTTTAAAAAGCAATTAGGTTTGTGTGTGTGTGTATGTTTGCTCAGGGTGCTTGTTGCAGCACTGTCATTCATGAGCCGGACTCCTGCCTTTGGGGGTGCAGGGGCAGTGGTGACCGCCGTCATCTTTTGTGTATTGACTCGTTTGTGTCACACTTCACAACAAGCTGCATCTTGTCATGTAAATAGAAGGTATTTAACAGTTCTCAGGCAATTAAACAGATAATGGTGTTTTGTTAGCTTGTGTAATGCAGAGGGGATCTTTTTGTGTTGTGTACTGAGGGGGGTCTGTTGGAGTTCTTATTTGTTTTAAGAGCGACAGGGTAATTGATTGACAAAAATGAATGTATTGGGCCAGATTTAGTTTGGTAAGTTCTTTAAAAATCTACATGTGGAAGTAGGGAAAAAAGACAGATTAATGTGAAATGGACAGAGTGACCGAGACTCAGCTCTATTAAAATGCCTTACGAAGATGGAAAAGCAGTGGGATTATTGGCAGATAGACGAGGTTATCGTTTGTTAGAGGTGACCAGAATGCGAATGGGCTGGAGACAATGTAGGGTCAAGCTTTCTGCCTAATCTACTGATGTGACTATAAATAATGCATAGAGTGAGCTCAACAGAAAATCACAGCTGGTCTTGGCTTCATTGTCTATTGTGAGTCACACGTTCGAGTGAGCCAAAAGAACATATTGAACGGCTGTCTCAAAGTCGAAACACTAAAATGTACATCACAAATGACACTTTCGGACACGGCCGTTTAACGCATACCACAAGTGATTAAATTGCATTATGGTGAAAGTCATTGGCTGCATGGGTCACATTGACTGTTGGAGACGAGCTGACCAGATATTGTTTTCTGTGTTTATTCCATTGGCAATGTTGTTTCTCTCTTTAAATGATTATTATTTTCATTTACGTTTTTCTCTTTACATTACATTTGTGTATGATATTTGATTATAAATCACTATTTTAGATGAATCAAATGCTGTTCAGATCTTTTCTTAAAATGATTTTGAAAAGCAAAGTATGTAAGTGTCTCTTTCTCTCGCTGTTTATATTTTTTTATAGAAATAGTGTCATTTTCTAATAGCTTTCTTAATGAGTCTATACAAATTAACACTGTAAAAATTAGCTCCACAGTGTTTTAATGGATTTGGCTTTATTACAACATTTTGTTCTATGTTTGAAATTTGCATTACAGTTGTATAAATGATATGAACAAAAATGGAAAATGACTGAGTGAAAATCACATATTCTAAAGCTCCATAATTAAAACAAATGCTTTGCCTTCTGAGCAGCTGTTCAAAATGCAAAGACTGGAAATAATTTTCCAGTTACTTTTTAATGTTTGTTCATTTAAGGCCTATATTTTTATGACAATAGGCAGTAAATGGAATCAGACAGTGGGTAATTTCCAGACTGAACTCAGACCTTGAGCTTCCATTTTCTGTGACCTCACCACCAGCTACTGACATGGCGCGCGTGGTACACTGCGTGGGGCTCCGTCCAATCAAATTTCTCCAAAAAAATCCCCTCTTCAGCACCCTTAAACACCCAGTTTGGTGCATTCTCAATCTTTCACCGAAACTTAATTGAACAGACAAAGAACAAATGTTCACAGTGGCTGATAAGATACAAAACTGTTCCTTTTTATGAAACTGCATTGACCATAAATTGTACAAATTACATAGCAATTTATGTAAATAAATATATCAGAAAACAAAAATGGACAAAGGGATCAGAAAAACAGTAGCACAAGAATATCCTTGCTGGCATTTCTTTGAAATGATTTTTGCATTAAACTTTAAATAACATTTTAAAATATTATGTATTAGAATATATTTCAGTAAATACTTTTTTCCCATCTTGCATATGGGAAGTTTTTACTATTTAATAATATTTTTTTTTCAAATATTTTTAAACACTAGATAATACTGAGCACATACAATTGTTTATAGCCAGATATTTTCAGTTAACAAATGTTTTAATATGACTTAAATACAGTCTAATAATATTGTCTAATATAATTTTAAATAATATTGCAACATAATAATATATCATATAATTTTTGTTCAGTTTCAATGTTTTTTCTTAGAATATGTCATCATATTCTACATTTGTGCTGTCATATATTCTTAGAAAAATATGATACTTTTTTGTGCTATTTAGTATTCTTTTGGTATTTATATCATTTATATGATATTATATTGATGCATTCATTTATCATGCTTCTATGTAATTTTCATATATAGTCACAATTTTATATATAAATAATTTAAAGAATAAAACTTAAAGAATGACATTTAGCATCACTAAAATTATTTTAAGTGTTTTATTTGTTGTCCTTTTCTGTCTCTGAACAGAAACAGCCTAACGTCCTAATAAAAACAATGTATTTAAGAACACATTGTATTCATTAGTATTTAAGAAGTCAGTGATGTTTGACAAAATTCAGCACTCAAAAAATGTAATCACAATATGTACACAGTGAAAGCCCAATAATCCCACAATAATTGCAACACGTCCAAGTGCCGAGAGGCACAGATAAGTTCAAAGACTCGCGGCTTTAATGCCAGTATACACAACATAAATGTTTAAGGTAGATACATTAAACACCAAAAAAAAAAAAGATTAGTTTTTTTTTTCCATTTAATCTTTTACATCAGCTTATTTAAAAATTCAGTTATACTAAATATAATATATAAGAACAGAATTATACTCACCTTGTGAGACATCAGTATGTCACATTTAATTTTTTTTTCATTTTAAAAAGAAACTAATCCATTTGCCATCCATGCATGTTTTAAGATGGAATGGAAACAAAAGCAGTGCATTTGCCAATTTTTCGTTTAAATAATCTAAAAAGTCCCTCTGTGGTTGGTGGTCATCCCAGTTGAAATTGAAAAAGCAAACAGTTGTATAGCAGCATGCAAATTCCACGGGTAACACAAAGCTGAAATCACTTCAGGATCAATAACAGATTTAAAAAAAAAATGACATTGATTAGAAGTATCACAACATACTTATACAAACGTCCCAGATAATCAAAACAGAGAAGCGTAGAAGAGAAAGAGAAAGTAGAAAGAGCAGAAAGAGGAAAAGAGAGAAATGGAAAAAGAGGGAAAGAGAGAGAGAGGGAGGGTTCGAGAGTGGCTAAGTACGAGAGAGAAAAACGAGAGAGTTGGCCCACAACGCGAGCTTGATTAGAAAAAATGCTTACTAAGCTATCCGTTTCACACATGCACAGACAGAGGGCTCGATATTCAGCCGATCGATGAGGGAAAAGGCACAAAGGCAAAATCGGACGGAGCTCCTTTTTAAATTCACATCTCCGATGTCCCCCCCTGAAGTCTGCGCTGGAGCAAGGGTTACCTCAAGGCTGATCCGTGGACCACGCAAACAAGTCTAGACCAGTGACCTGCTCAATCGCTCCCTTTGAGGGCCAGGCAAGTTCGGTCAGGAAGAAGAAGAAAGCGAGGCATGCCCTCTTTTCATTGAGGGAGCAAAGAGGTAAGGAGGGCAAAGAGAGTAGGCATCTGCTTCCATGGTTACTAGCCAAGTATGAGGATCCTGCTATTCAAAAGGCTCCGTTCTCATGCTCTCAGCCAGCCAATGTCACACGTTCAGAGGGAAGGCAGCACAGGAGGAGACCCGCGGCTTCTTTTAACGCTCTAATGATACGAGCACAGGCTGCTCACCAGAGAAAGGAAAAATGATGGAGGATATAAGGGCGACTCTATGTCACATGACTGCGTAACATAGCTGTTTTATTATTTATTAATTTTTTTTAAGGTGTTATTTAGGCTATTGCTTTGACGGGTCCGATTTCATTCCATGATGAGCGTGAAGGTCAAATGTTGTTGGATATGTTGCAGATGTTGCGTTATTGTGTTCCGTTGGATACTTAATCGCATTCTTGACAATTTTGGTTACATTCTCATTGCCTTTTTTTCGTCTCGTTGAATGTATTATGTGCTATTTTAATGGTGGTGGTGATTCGTTTTAAAAAAGCACAGAGACTATAAAAAACATGCTTACCTTTTATATTCACTTTTCAGGGTCTTGTCAAAAAGCCACGGGTTTCTGTCTAATGAGAGAGATGGACAAAAAGAAAGAAAGGTCATTAGGTATTCCAACGTTTTAGTAATGCATTTTATTTTTTTGGATCAAATTATTTGTGTTTCTGGCGATATGGTGAAATCTGTTTTGGAATGCTGGACTTGTCCCAGCAGCTGACACTTGCTCCACCAGACGCACTCTAAAAAATAGACAGATGGCTGGGACGGAGGAAAGGGGCAGAGCAAAGGGAGATTTACTGAGGGATCGTGGGAAAGTCTTGAGCTCAGTTCACCTGCTTAGAGGGAGGCAAGAGCGAGAATATATTTTCTAACCAGTGACCCATGATTAAAGGGAAGGCTAAAACTGTCCTATAATTCCAAGCACTCAACTTATTTTAAATCTGTGATTTTATGATAAACATTTTTTGTTACAGACTGTTATTTAATGACAGACTATTTTTAATTTCACACAGATTTAATAAAAAAAAAAAGGCCAAAAAAAATAGACAAAATTATGAAGGAAAAATAATTTGATGTTACCAGTATAAGATGCATTTTGACTCTTCATTTTGGATTTGGTTATGAGGTTGCATTGATTGTATTTATTCATTTGTGGCTCTGGCAAGTACAGAGTTTATTAAATATGATAAATTTAATCTAGACAGGCAGCTTTTATCCATTTTTTGCTGTCTGTTTTTCTGTAATAAACCCATTGACTAAAACACAAGCTCCAGCCACAGATAAGCCGTGCACGTTTAAAAGACACTGTTATCATTTGTATGAAAAATGCCAGGCTATTTAATGTCATTTCAGTGCACTTGGGATCAAACAAATGAGTTCCCTAATGTTAAACAGGAAAAGGGGGGATCAATCGCTCCAGGCACTTGCCCTACCAGTGTAGAGAAAGTGAGAAGACTTTGGGGGAAGTTAGGAAGTGCTACTGGTGTCTTATCCTCTTTGCGTCTATTGTTCTTAACAAAGGCCAGTCACAATAACCCCTGGGGTGGATGGCACTCCACTGAATAGCCACTTTGGTGGGATTTAACAGGTTAACCCTACACAAAAGGGGTTGAGGCCATGTAACACAGCAGGGGTAGAACCTCGGAAACACCAGGAATCTACATGCTCCACTTCCCTAACAGTTGGCCTTAATTTAACTCTGGCTTTTGCATATTTTCCCCCCTGCATTATCTGCAAGTTTGCTTCTGTGAGCGATGCAGAAATACCCCCGATTTGTTTAGTTATACAAAAAAAGCCCCGGTGCTGAGCATTCTCTGCCCTCGAGTACTGTACTTGACCTGGAAAATGATTTAGACAAGGTTTGCTTTTCTGCTGCACTCTGATTAGGTTTCGGCAAATATTTATTATTGTAGTCTTGCTCTTTGTTCTACCAGCTCTGATTTTGATCGCAAGTTTCTTTGGTTTGCTTTCCATAAAACTGGATCATAACCATTTATTCCCTGTTTCTCTGGAGTGATTTCAGTTTTGGAGTCTGCTCCGGGGGGAATAGAGGGAGAGAATGAAGCTTAAGCCTGACCTAAGATTGATTTCGTTTCAGAGGGTTTGTTGCTATATAAATTAGTTTGTTAGAAGCTCATTTAATCACACTTCTGAGCACCATTAAAACATGATGAAATTACGAACCAAACATATGAAACTATAATGCAAATGTGCATTGTTACTAATCAGCATTTTTTATGTAAGCAAATGCAATTTCGTTTTAGCATGGCATTTTTGTATGTATCAAACTCCACACTAAAGTTCAGCTAATGCCTGAGAAGCAAAACAGAAGATAAATATTTAGGTCCATGTTTCCCATATAATTCATGATCTCAGTGCACTGTAATTTCAGAATCTTGTTTATTTGTAACAAGCATTGATCACATTATATCATATGAAGAAAATGTACTCCCTTCTCAACATGTTACCGTAATTATGAATATTATATTAGCACTGAGTGGTATCACACAATCGAGTTGTGCAGCAGTGAAATCTGAGTCTCAGTTTCATGCGGCTCCTTGTTTTGATTTCGCCCCTGAGGGATTGTTCCCCTCGTTTGACCCCAGCTTTCATTTTGATGCATTTCTACTCCGTTTCCATTAGCCGTAGTGTTGAGGGATCCCACTTTGCATTGCCTTTGCCTGCCACAGAGACTGTAGTGTGCACAGATTCTTACATGCTAAGCAATGCAACTGTGAGTTTGAACAAAGTCATGAAACATTCAGTTTGCTCATAAATAGGAACTAGTGTAGTTGGATACAAAAATAGTATGTATCATGCAATTTACAATATAATGCAATCCTTTCAAAAATAAAGGTCAATTCACAAAACACGCAATATAATTTGCATTTAGTTTTTTTATTTCTACATTTGTGAAAGACAAAATACTATTTCTAAAAAATAATAGCATGGTATAATTTTTTCTCTTTCACAAATCTAGAAATAAAAAAAATCTGTAACTCAAATGAACACTCAATTTTCTGTATATATATTTTTTTATAATCAGTAATTTAGCACACTTTTATCCAAATGAGGAACATCTCAAATCATTTACCATAAATACCAACAATATTTTCGGTACATAATGCAAAGCGTATGCTAGAGCAAAAGTGAATGCAAAAGTAGAGAAAGAGAGAATAAGACTTTTTTTTTTTAAACGATCAGTTTTTATAGGAAGTTTTTTTTTTATGATTGTGATTTAGTTAATCATTAGGTTTTGTCTTTGCAAACTGAAGTGTAAAAATACAACAATATACATAAAAAATTAATTGTTTTAAATTTTAGCATACTTTATTGTGGTAATAATTTAATAGAAAAATGACAATAAAATAGAAAATAGGAACAAATCAACAAAACATTTTAAAGAGGATAGTTATATATAAACTGAATGTATAGTAAACAGTTATTTAAAATTGAGTCAAAAGCATTGATCACTATTTTTTTTTATTTTCTGAAGTGGATTTAATTCTGTTTTATTTCTCAAACATTGTCATAAAAGCAGCTGATGTTGATCTAGTCAATGCATGGCTGGTCAGATCCTACTTTTCATTTATTTAAAAAAAAAACCATTCTCATGACCTTCTGAATGGCATTTAAGTTCTACGCTTTACTAATGCCACAAGACATTTTAGTCTCACCCCTTGTGGTGCTGTTGTAAATGCTTTCAGAGATCTGAGAATTGAGGTGCATACTTCTGTATATAGTGTCTGTGTTTGTGGTCCAGGCAAAGTCCAAAATATGAGCCTGAGTTTCCTGAATGCATTTACAGTTTCCATTGATGTCCTGAACTCAATGAGTTTTCTGCGGTTTTGAAAATGGGGTTCAGCATTTTATTTCTGTCCTCATTTTAGCTCGCCAGTGCTGTTACGATGGTGTCACCAGCACGTTTGGTAATGTAGTCATTATTCTTTATTGCAGTCTCACACTAAAGTACTCTTTAGTGAGAGCAGCCTGTGGCAATGACAGCAGTGCTGTTCAGAATCTGAATGAATGGATATTTTCATCTGCTGTGATCTTGAATGGATCTAGAGGCCAAGGGATAATGGTGTTCATGAGTCATTCGACTTTTTAGAAACGTACTAAGCACGTAGGTTGCATTGCATTAAAAAGAAATGAAGGTTTTTAAGTGGTTCTGCAGGACCTTAGGTTCAGAAAACTTTACTTATCAAGAACTGTTTTTCAAATGTTTACTTGGTGATATGGTTCTCTGGAGGTGTTTCATGCAATCACATGTCTGCTGTTTTTAATGAATTTCCAAAATTGTAAATATTTATATTCAGCCTGTCATGTTAATAATTTGTCATTCTGTTTGGCCTATGGGGTTTAGTCTAATAATAATACATTTTAATTACATGTTTTGTTGCTTCGGTGAAACTTTTGTGTTGCCGTGAAATCTGATTCTAAATCAATATATATTTGTGAATGGAACAACATGAATTTGAACCTTTTGATTCAATTTTGAGCTTTTATTGTTGGATTACAAATATTCTTGTTTGGACAGCTTTGGTTTAGTTTATTTTGGCCGGTCTGTTTGATATTGTTTGATACTGAGTCATCGGTATACTGGATCATGTGACATTCTCCAGCTCCCGGAATAAGGATTGCATACAGTAATTGAATGAAATGGAGGGAATTTTCATTTTTACATGCCAGCTGTTGAAACTGAGTTGTGAGTATTAGTCTGGCTCAATCTTATGAAATTTCCAGACTTTTGCAACTTCAATACAACTTGAAATATTTAGAAACAAAGAGTCAGTTTTCTATATTAAGTTTATATCATTTCAAGATGAAGACCAGTACTGCTCGCTCCGTGATGAACTGAAAGACCTTAAGAGAGCGAAAGAGAGAGAGATGTCCAAAATTTCTGTGCAGATTGCAGTTGGTATCATATTGTACTGCGATTCGTCGTCTAATGGATAACATAGTGTACACACACCTATGGTAAGCAATTACCACTAAGCATAGTTGATCCGCAGACAAGGAAAGTAATTAACAAAGTAAATAATTAAAGTGTAATAGCATTTGATTTTTTTTAAGGGAATTCTAAAGAATGCTTTCACAAGCTTTTTGCTCGCATTGATCCTGAAATAATGCTTTATTTAGCCATATTGATGCTTATGGTTAATATTCAAGCCTAGATCATTTGAAATTCATAAAGTATTGATGTTTTTCATAATCATCTAATGTTGTGCTTGGCAGTAGTCTTTTATATGGTGCGAAATTATCAATATATATACTTCCATCACATTGGCCTCAAAAAATATTTGTTAAAATAAAGGAAAGCTGGCCACCTCAGGTTTGAAAACTTAAAATTATTTCTGTACTATGTTGATCAATCGATGGAAATTAAATGAATTTGTTATTTAATAAATGAACTACTCAGCCTTACTAGATAATCTAATGCCTGTATGTGTTGTATGTATATCCAGATTAGCTTTAGCTGTCAGAATATTTATATATTTATACAAGGTTGTTATAATAAAAGAATAAATGAACATGACAAAAAAAGTTTATCTTTGTTTAATAATTAACATTGAAGTCTTCAAACATGACCATGACACCTCAAACAAATTATATTATAAATACGGAAATCTCTTTGTGATGACCAGCTTGCAGGCCAAATTTCTACTTCCTACTATTTTGCAGACATGTATCCGCAGACACTGGGGTGAGTGTGTTTACTGCTGCTTCATGTATCTCTCCCCGAATAGGACCCCAGTAACTGTCGCCAACAAGTCCTGCTAAAATACTGACCGTGTTTAGTCTGGCACTGTGCGAGGAGATTGATTGGCACCTGGGTCAAACAAAGTCATTTTCTTGGCCCCTCTCCCAGCAAATCTCTACTTGATTCAAACTAGCGCTATCAGGCCCCTTTCCACAGGGGCTGACAAAAGACCTTTCCCTGCACGCCTCAGGCTCGTAGCCTCAGCTCATCCAATCATCCATCAAAGCAATAATTGCTTAAAATTTACACAAATGGATGGGTGAGTGAAGGGTAGTGAGACAAGAAATGCAGATGTTGGACTCAATTTTTTCTGTGTATGTGAAACAACTTTTAAACAATTTTACTTAGAAACTGCTACTAAATTTTACAAATGCAAAGAAACAGCAAGTAACACATTGAATTTACAGTGAAATTTTGAAGTAGAAAGACTGAAATAGTATTTTCTTGTAAAATGTACTCCAATACAAATCTTTGCTTTATTTACAACTTTGAAAATCATTTCCAACAATAAGTGTTGGGAAGGTTACTTTGGAAATGTAATAGGTTACAGATTACAAGTTACCCTATGTAAAAAGTTAAAATGTAAAAAGTAGTGTAACTATATATATATATATATATATATATTGTCAACATATATATGTATTGGTGGGAATATGTATAATTAATAATAACCGTTCACAGTCTTTTTCAACTACACATTGATGATATAAACAAAAGTAAGGAACTACCTTAATTGAGGTCTTATCTATCTCCAATTCGTCTTAAGTTAAAGTGGGTTAGCTCAATGCAGTTGGCTAAACTTCAAACTGGTACATGACCTGATTTTTTGGCCTAATGTATTTTATAATGATTCAATCATTAGTTGATCTTCACTTTTTGATGAATTATTTACAAGTTGGCAAAAAGGAATGTTCAATAAAACAAGTTTGATGAGACAGGTCAAGGCCAAATGCACATGGCTGGTGAAATACTAACTAGATATTGACCACTATGGATCATAAGTAACCTCCATTAATGCAAAGGAGCTTTAATTAAATAATTGAAAGAACAGGCTTTTTCCTGCTTTCAGTGAAAATATTTTCTCCAAACAGCTGGAGAATTAAATCACATTATGGCAAGGGTTCTCTTTGTAAACCTTTTTAGGTCAGGTCTGGAGAGTTGCAGCGAGAAGTGTGGTGGATCTGTCAGAGTTTTCTCCGTGACTTTAATAAGATTCAGACCAGTCTTGTTTTCACTCAGCAAAATGCGGTGCAGTGTGTGAGTCATGAGTCCTGTCATATGTTTGAGTAATTGCTATGAACTGAGTGACTCCTCGACGCATGTAACACTGCCTTGTAGCCAAATGGCTTGTGAGGGGCCCCACTCAGCTGCTGCTAGCATTTGCTTGTTTAAGACTAATGGCACCATTGAGTTCACTTCACGTGTGCACAAACAGTTAGTCTGTAGCCAAAAATATCTAGTTTTTTCAGATAAATTGCCACAGCAATCCCTATCTGTCCTTGCTTTCATTAATTTGGTTAATGCTTGGGATAAAACTAATCGATCAGACTAGGTTTCCATTCTCACATGTCAGACGGTACAAATCCGCTAAGGGATGGAATTTATGATACATGGAAATATTCTTCATAAAAGAACTAGGGTTTGTCACATTCTAGGCTAATCTTTATGTTTACGAGGAATGGAACTGGCGAGGTGAAAAACTTTTATGCAAGTGCATTTCGAAAGATTAACTATGAAATTCTGCCATCGTTCCATGTCATTCCACGTGTAATGTAATTATGTGTGACAAAAAAAAGTTGTTTAGCGAAATGTTCATGTTGTACATTTCCATACAATAAAAGTAAATGGTGACCAGGGACTTTCCAGCTCTAAAAATGACAAAAAAAAAAGACCATGATGGGGCCATTTTATGGTGCTTTTAGCCATTTTTTGAGCTTGACAAGTTTTCCTGAAGTCTTCTGAAGCCATAAGCTAGCTTTGAGTGAGGATAAGGTCACAAATTAATCATTTTCATTCATTTATAATGACTTAAAGTTCATTATATTAATCATTTTAATAATTTTTAGTTCACCCAAAAATGAAAATTCTGTCATTAATTACTCACCCTCACATGGTTCCAAACCTGTAAGACCTTCGTTCATCTTCAGAACACTAATTAAGATTATTAATTTTTTTGTCCAAAACAACTTGCACTGCTTTCAAGGTATAGCCTACTTTTAATCATGATTCCCTTGCTCTAATGTTTGAAAATAATAAAATAATTAAAAATAATGATACTTTTAAAGAACATATTGTCCTTTTTTGGAGCTTTACAGGCCCTGCTATATTTAAGTTCCCAAGAATAAAAAACTCATATGCTGTGGAATGGCATCAGGATTAGTAAATGATGACAGACTTTATGTGTTTGAGTGAACTGTCCTTTTAACTGTCAAAACTGCAAAATGCTACTCTCAGTGAAGAATTATCAAAACGTCCTCACTTTTAAAGGGCAAACAGATGTTTTTGTATTCTCTTATAGATATATACATGTTGACTATTAATGATACCCAAGTTTTTCTTTGGCATGGGGAGCATGAAATATTATTGTATGGCTGGTATATTCTGACATGTCCACATTTTTTATTTGCAAAACCACATGGCTTGGTTCCTATTCACCATGCTCCATTTAAATTTACTGGTAATGTGAACCAGCTTATGGGCAAGGTTAAACTTGGAAGCTGACCAAAAAATCAAAAAGCCATGTTTGACCTTACATGCCCGTTTCAGTGGAAGATGTTTTCGGTTCATCATGTTTTGTTATGGAAAACAGTAAAGAGCTCAGATGGTGGTTGTAAATTTCTCAGTCCAAGCCCAACATTGTCTACCACTGTGCGCCCATACAATGTTGGCTTTACAAAAGCTGTCAGTCAAGCGAGAGGTCAAGAGGTAATGAAACTGATACTGTACTTAGTGAGTCTTTAGACTGTCATTACAATGCTGTTTGATGTTTAGGATTACTAGCTAACTGTGGTTTAGTTAGAGTTACTAAAAGTAATGCTAAGATGCAGCTTTGCTTTCAGCTTAGCAAGAGACATCAACTCTTTTCCTCACAGAACTGAGTTTGACAGCCCAGGGCGTGCCGGTATTTATTTCTGGCATAATTTTTGAAAGAGCAAGATTACCTCAGTGACTCATGAGTGGGAAAGGCTGTTGAGGTTTTGAACTAGGCAAGAGTTCTGTGTTATCAATCACTGAACTTGTCAAAGATTTTAGTGGGGAACATGATCTGTTGAGCTACCTACTTTTTTTTCCAGTGAAGCCATTTCTGTGAACAAAGTTGAGCTCTTGCTTCAAACAAACTCTCCAACCCCAACCATCATAACTGCTTTACATTTATAGGGATGTAGGTTGATTTTATTTTCATCAGTTTGTACAAGTAAGGAATGCACAATAGGTACAATGACATTTATTGATGCTAGTTATTGTTTTGTTATTATTTCTTTTTGGATATGTAATATGCTAATGTTGGAGTTCATTTTTAATAACAAAAATAACATTGTTAAACATAATCTTTCTGTCATAATGTTGTGGTGCGTAGCATTTAAAACTATAGATTTTATTGTAGTGCATTTTATTTATTTTACACAAAATAGTATAAAATTTAAATCTCATCTATTTAGCTATTATTGGCCTAACATCAAAATAATTATGTGCTTTTCTGTATTGGGCATTTTAATAGAAGTGCATCCTAATTGCGATTTTAATAGCAAAGTTTTTTTCATGTAGTTCGTTATTTTTGCGCTACAGGTAATAAAACAGGAATTCTTGTGTTCAGGTATAGCAAATTTACTTATTCATGTTCTTATATGCATTTTGCATTCGCCTAAAAAAACTGAAAGATCTTTTCTTGTAGTGGCTCATACCTTTGCCTACATCACAAAAGAGTAGTTTGTGTATTACTCTGCATTATGTTGCATGTCCAAAATAAAGTAAAAATTAGTTCGCAATGCAGATCTTGTGGAGGTCAAACATTGATGTGCCAGATATTAACATAAATCTTTATGTCTCTAAATAGTGTAGGACAATCACTGCAGTGTTTTTCCAAGTCCATGATCAAATGAGCAGCCACTTGTCATTAACCCGTAGATCCGATCTTGTGATAAGTTTGATGGCACAAGCTCGTTTCTATGGGTCTCTGTCTCTGTGGTAGAAAGTCGTCCAACATGTGAAGCCAGCTGGCTTTTGCTTTTTCTGTACATATTGCACTCTTTTCCTTGCTTGCCAGGCAAGTTGCTCAGACTTGTCTGTTGTAATTTATTATCAATTGACGTTTATGTAAACTTCTTCTAAAGGGATGACAGCAACCGAGACTGTGTGTATCCAGGTTGAGGTAGTAGGTTGTATGGTTTAGAATTTTGCCCTGGGAGTTAACTGTACAACCTTCTAGCTTTCCTTGGAGCACACAAGCCACCGATCAGCATAAACTAAACTAAAAGAAAACTTTGAGATTTTGTCTACTTTTATAAATATATATGCATTTTTATTTGGAATGAGCATTTGAATTAACTGAGTGTGTATGAGAGATGGACTATATATTGTATATATCATTTCACTAGTATTGAATGGAATTAAAGATTCATTCATAACCTTGCCAGTCATCGAGGATTATGTCTGTCAGATGCAAAGCTGCAGCCAATCACTTCAACCGCAGCTGAAATCGATAAAATATTCTGAAATAGAATGTTTTATCTCTTACAAATGCTTTCAAAACGAAGGCCTATTGTTAGCTTCCTTGATGTCTCTGTTTTTACAGTTCATTTCATGCATCTATCTTTGCTATCTAGAATGAGACTCATATTTCAACTACAGGGTGAACAGAATTGATTCTGTATTTGTCTACATCTCAGTCCATTTGTCTTGTAAAACCACAAGAAAGCAGTTGACCTTCACTCATAATTTCAATGGCAAACCAACAAGTTTCCATGAGGGGAATTTTTTCACTCATCTGTTCACCCTTTAGCCATTTCATGAGCCCAACGGATTTTTCTCTGAAGCTCTAATATGAATTTTGCTTAGCTCTGCCGTACCTGACAGACAAGTGATAAAGCTTGCTTTTGCTCCATGTCCAGTAAATAACCATAATGTATACGTGGTGCACTGAGGTGTCATCGATTTGTCTGGAGCTGGTCCTTTCGGTGCTGTCAGAGAGTCTCATGGATCAATGGCGGCTCGCCCTTTGACCCTGAAGAGAAATCAATAGCATTGAGCGCAAGGGGCATGGGCAGCGTCGATAGAGTAGGCTGTCATTTGGTGTGATGAGACATGATAGTTATTAATGTTTGCACACTCTACACTGTTGGTCATTACAGTCAATCTCAACTGAAATTTTACAAGACAGATTTCATGGTCTTGAAGATATTTTTAGTTGAGCAGAGAAGAAGTGTTAGAAAAGTCCAGGATTGTGCACTATTTTGATTTGAATTGAGAATGACAAATTTTTAACTAGAAAAGCAAATTTGTCAAGACAAGCAATGAATATTGGCTTGTTTGAAAGTTCTGAAAAATGTTTAAAAAGCTTTGATAGATTTAGAGATAGATGCACTTATGAATTGAAAGACACCCAGTTCTTATACTCTGAATGTTGCACAATTCCGATATAGGGCCCTATTTTAACGATCTAAGCGCATGGTCTACAGCGCACAGCGCAGGTGCACTCACTGGTCCGAATCCACTTTTGCTAGTTTAACGACGGGAAAACGGTCAGCGCGCCCGGGTGCATGGTCTAAACAGGTTGTCCCTATTCTCTTAATGAGTATTGGGTGTTTTTCGGCATAACATGCAATAAACCAATCAGAGTCTCATCTCTCATCCCCTTTAAAAGCCAGTTGTGCTCGCACCTTGGGTTTGCTATTTACATGGCGGAATGTAATTTTTCATTTTTTTAAATGTTTGTGTGCTGCTGCGCGTCACTGTGTGTGTAATAAGCAAAGTGTACGCATGTTGTGCACCCGTCTATAAGCTCATACTACTAATGCGCTCTTTAAATGATAAAGAAAAAATATTGCGCAAGGCTTTAGACCAGGTTTGAGTTGGTCTATGGCTCAGTCTATTTTCAGTTCCTCAAAATAGCAGTGCGCCAACAATGTGCCTGAACACACCTCTTTTTTAGATCAGCACGCCCATGGGCGCACAAATGGGTGAAAATGCATTTGCTATTTAAACAACGCGGCGCAGGGTGGGAAAATGAGAACTGCATCGGGCTAAACCTAGCAAAAACACTTGCGCCGGGTGTATGATAGGGCCCATAGTGTTTAAAGTACATTAATTTAATGGTTTTGTATAACACTCAACTGCACAAGGACTAACAAGCTTTGTGAGGATGGAAATGTATTCGCTGCATCCTTAATGTCCAAAGGTGAAAGTGGGGGTCAGCAGTGTCCAGACACTGAGGCAAAGGCTGTAATAGAGTTGATTGATTACAGGCACTAGTTTAGGGCCTGCATTGATTTCATTTGGATCAAAAGTCCCTTGGCCCTGTAGAGTCTCCAGCGTCTGCAGTCTGGAGTCCAAGCGGACTTGGACTTGAATTATGTGTTGCTGTAGAAATGGCTGTGTTCCTTCTGGTGCAGTGGAGATTATATACTGACATTCAGAGCGCTGCGCTCCTCTGAGGATGCCTGCATAGGGCAGGAGTGTTAACGTAACGGGGAATTAACTGAACCACAGGATATGCTGTTCTGCAAGTCATTATATTGTTACATGCACCCTCTCTGCCATTTTCAGTGTTTGTGCTATAATGTTAGATGTGCTTAATAATGAATTAGTCATTAGGCATAGACTTATTCATAACATGCTATCAGGAGTGGTGATGATTGCTTAATAGTTAATTTCTCAAAGAATATGTCAGTGATTGACCCAGACCAAACGCAGAATAGTTTGTGCGAAAGGTTTATTGCTCTCCTCAGTCAATTAAGGTTAGCGTCCCCTGAGCCAGGACGGGGTTGATGACGGGGTCGGCTGTCGGGAAGATATCGAGTTCGTGAGGTCTTTCTTTGGATCTTCAGCTCCACTTTTCTGCCACTGGCCATTTGCCTTGTGCCTGAAGAGAAGCAGTCGTCTCACTCATGCGCCGCAGCCTCCTGCCACTGCGGGACAGGGTGATGGATGTCTCCCATAAGCCAATGGCAGCGAATGCCGGGGCGGGAATAACCTGCGCCTTCCAGTCCGCCCCCCGCCCCCTCCTAAGACCAGTCTGCATCTGATTCAGCACCCGGCTCTTCTCTTCTTCACCTCCAAATCTGATTTTTTTTTCTCTTCTTCAGAGATGGATGGTGGCAGCGATGGCGTCTCGTTTGTTCGGAAAGCCAGAGGTAAATTGTGAATGCCGATAATAATCTACTCATTCCCAGGAGCATCACCTTGGTCTGTTCCCCCCTTCGTCTGCCTCGGGGGAGGACATGGGGCAGAGGTGTGGGGGGCGGGAGGAGATTGGGGGAGGAGCTGGGAGAGGTGAGGGGAATAACATCACTCATGTTTTGGCTGGGGTGAGCGACTGAATTGCCACCACAGATGGGAGAGATTTCATTAAGCGTACTGAATAGTGGCGGAAGAGGTAAAAGAGGGGGTGGGAATCGGTGTTCGGATGTTTGCCACATCTGTATGTAGTTGCTAACTAGTCGCGTCTCCAAATAACCGACTGACATTTTTGTCTTGAGGCGGTTCGGTGTAATCGCAAACGGGTTTGAGTGCAGCCTATTTGAAAGTATCGCAGACTTTCGCTGGGGATTTTTCTCTGTCTACGCTATTGTCTGATGTATATAACTGCAATGCAAGGTTGCTTTGTCCTACCTGCGATGTGGACGAGGCACCTTGAGTCTCTGCTGGGTGTCTGCGGGATTGCAAGTCCTTCATGACTTAAAGAAGACAACAAAGAGGATGGACTGACCGTTCTGGCTCTGAGACGGAGGTGGGGAGGGGATGTGTTTCCTCTCCCCACACAAAGACTGCAGAGCAGAGAGCATTTGTCTATCTAAAGTCCAATCCGAAGAAGAGGAAACAAGTCTCACAAGTTGTCATTTAGCTCTTTGCCGTTCCATTCTTCTTTTCCACCCCATCATCCTATTGTTATTTTGCCTTCCATCTCATGCATATTCGAGCAAACGTCTTTGTATTTTACTTGCAACATTTTCCGGCTTGTGCCTCCAAATGTCTTTTCACAGTGATGCTGTAGGACACAAAGCAGATGTGATGCAGCCAGACACAAAGTTTTGGCAGTGTAGGAGCTGCTGAGTTCAGCTCTGATGAAAGAAAAGGGATAGGCATAGCTGGTTATGGCTGCCCTCCTCTTGTTCCCTGAGACCCTAACTCGTGAGTTCTTCTTTCAAAATCACGGGTCAGGAGCTTGGGAGACAGGTGGAGGGCTTTAGCACCTCTCCAAAAAATTCTCTCTCACAAACTCAAACGAGCTTGTGCAACAGTCTGTTTGTCTGTATATGGTGTTATATATATGGGCTTTTCACACTGCGCTTAATCCAAAGTTAACACCAATTTTAACCCTGGGTAGAGTGTTTCTCACTTCTGTTTTTGAAAGAAAGTTAGCACGGCTGTTAACCCCTGGGTTAGAGCAGGGTTAACCAGGATTTTGTGATGCTAACCCTCTAATTGTTGTGCCAAAAGGTATACTATGTAAAACAATGCAGTGCACATGTATTGAGATTTGTTTATCATCACACAACCAATCATAAATTGCTTCACTGCTTACCTCATTAAATATTCATGAGATTTAAACAGTCAATTAACAGTCAGAGTTTTAGCATCTGAGGGGGAAAAATGTATACTCTTGTACTACAAATTATTGTATATTCTTGTAGTTTATGTATTTTGTAAAATATTTTATAGCATTTCCACTCATTAAACAGGTTTACGTGCTGCCCTTGTCACACGTTCTGTTTTGATTTTGCAAATGGGAATGTTAATGTTTAGTTTCCAAATATACTGTGTGAAATATACCGTGTGAAACTAACCAAGAATAAACAAGTGAAACAAGTGAACCTGGGATTACATTAACCCAGGGTTTAGAATGACAAGTGTGAATATGGCCTGTGTGAACAGGCTATTTCTGTATTTTAAACTCTGAACTTGACATGACATAACTTGACGTAACATTTCACACACTTTAATCAACTTGAGGCACAACCAGTTTGTAAATCGGGAAATACCACACATCTGGCAGCTAAGGTGTCTGATTAGGTGGTTTTCCATCTAACAAGTTCTCAGATGAGAGCATCAATTTATTACAATACTATAGTAAAAGTCTAATTAAATGCAGCCAAATGTACATGTTCCTTATATGTAGTTTCGGTAAACCGAGATGTATCTTGTGGCTCTTTCACAACCACAGCTAATGCATTAAAAGGCATATCAAAAAGAGAATTTACTGGGAATTTAATATGTAGGTAATGCATTTGGTTTGCTTCCTGCTGGGCATATGGTTACTATTACAGTATATTGGCAGAGACAGAGATTGTCGAGAGTGTAGGGAGGGCAAATTCTGGTTTCAGTAATTTTTCGAAGAAGTTCTCTGGCAGATTAATTAAAAGCAGATTGGCTCCTTTATTATGGAATTATCAGAGGCAAGACGTACAATGGAAATAAAAGGTGGAAAAGGTCAGTATATTCCATTACTGCCCATGTGCTGTCTGTGAACAATGAAGGAGGATTAGGAATGTATTTTTTTTAATCTAAGGAGCAGGCGGGATTTATTACCGTCACTCAAATATTTTACTCGCCGATAGAGTTTCCAATCAGACTCCAGGTCTGAGGATAATTTCTTTGCTTCAAGATGTCATTGCTTGGGTTTATGACAGCTGTAAGCGAGTCTTCAAACCATTTATAGATTAATAGCATAATTCTGCAGAATGCCTGCCTGCTTCATATTGAATTCATATTAATAATTCTCTATTCCAGAACCTGCTTTTTCATTTGCATTAGCCTACATTTATTGTGGAGGTGCAATTATAAAACCATTGGCTAAGTAAGATTTTGCTATTAATAAGCAAGAAAAATAAATATATATACAGTAAGTATTATATTTGATTATATCACTCAGATTGACCCCTGACTCTCTAGAATGTATTAGAGAAGAAAAGAGGAGCATCTAAAAATGCAACCTCAACAAAATTGATTGTCCTCTGACGCTAACCATCCAATTACGCACTGTATGGCTTTTATATATTTATTAAACTTCACTCCAGGCCGTGGCAGTTTTCCAGCTAATAGGTGCTTGCTCCACAGAGCCCCCAGCAACAGTAGCGAGATAGTCATCCACCATGAATACAAAACAGTCAGGCATGGCACAGTAAGTCTGAAGTCACTCAGCTGACTGCGCATGCCCACTAAAAACTAGCCACTGTGCGTCAGACAAATAAGACATTGAAAAGAGGTCTTAACTTTGGAGTTGTGTACCTTTGGGTTTCTATTCAGAGGGTTTCAAAGTGGAAAATGTATACTTGCTTGCTGGATATTGGTAATTAGATGGTAAGTGATTTATGAAACTGTAGAGTGGGCTCTTTTCTATGTACTGTGAAAATTTCAAATCAAATTGGGGAAGAAATTGGCAGTAAATCATGAGGCCGGTTGGACCATTTTCTTGGGAAATCACAAACTGATTAATTTGGAATTACAAATTGAATAAAAGATGATTGTCTTAATTGTGGACTTTTACAGTGATTTACCAGCAAGAGCAGTAACAGTATGAGTCATGAATTGCGGTTAATTTCTATAGAGCAGAGCTGGCACGATTTCTGCCCAATTTAAGTGATGCATTAAATATGTACTCCCATGGAGGTCAAGGAAGGCCTCAAAGTGACTGAATTTCTTGACAGATATTGCAAGAAAGATGCTTGAGGTTGACGCTATTGTCTCCATTTACTAAATGAGAGTCAAATAAGGACACAACAGTAACTTTGGTCGCAGCTCTTTTCTATCCGCCTTTTTCCCCTTCTCTTCTATTCTATCACACACACACACACACACACACACGCATTTGCAAGCACACACTTGGGGGGTGATCAGAGTTGGCTGATGTCTGGGTTTTACAGACACTGCGGCAGGCGCCCAGACAGTCACCTGAAAACTCACTCCATCTTTGAGAGCGCTGCCGCCATTGCTTTGACAACATTTTCATTTCATTTTCACATTTCAGTTTCTTGCACAACTGTAATAATCTCTTGAAAATGTGCTGTTGCAACGCAAATCAATATTTTATGATCTTTTGCGCCTAATTTTAACCATGTGCCGTCGGACAGCCATTAGTGCCTGTGAGATTCACTTTAGTGTCGTCATTTGGATCCAGTCTGTAACTGATGCAAATGATATTCTGGCTCCAAATCTCCCATTGTCTCTCTTTAACTCTGTTCCGTCTACTTGGCGCCCTCTACTGCATTGCTTTGTAGGTGTTGCCATGACAACCCAATCCCTGTGCATCCATATTTCAGCTCGCAAGCGACAACGTGGCGCACCGTGGCATTATTTGTATCGGCACCACCAAGGTCACTTTCTCTCAGCAGTCTGTCTCCCGAAGGCGGCAACCCTCATGTCCTTAAGCTACTGAGCAGACACGATGTGCACGGACACTATTTGACTTGAATACACGATATCCTATGATTCAATTTGTCTGCATTTTCTTAGCCACCAGGTCACATTTTGCTGACACGTTTTCTTGAAAATGGCTAAATAATCCTTCAATGCAGGAAAACCTCACTGCGTGTCTCATATACCGAGCTTTAACTTCACTATAATTGTAGGGGTATTTTCATGGAATGCTTACCGTCATTTTTCTCTGTTAGTGAAAAACTGTGCATATTGTGCCTCATATGGAAATGAAGCCGTTATTTATGGCCGATATGTAGGTTTACCACAGATGAGTCGAGCGCCAATCTCTAAAACCCTCTAATAAGATGGTAAATGTGTGGTTTCGGCTCGAACTGAAATACCACAGGGCCATTTGAAATGATGTATATGTGCGATTGTTGCTGAAACTGTGTTTCATTTGCAGGCAGCCGGCTGTGTTTAAGCGAAGCTCCTCAGACTTAGCACATCTCCGCGCAGATGAGCTGAGAGGTCAATGAGTTCCTGGGCTGCCACAGCAACTGCCAAATACAACCAGACACACTCTATTAGATGCATTATAAAACTGTTGAAACTCTCTCTGTCTCTTTCTCTCGCTCTGCTTCTCTCTCACACACAGAATACAAAAGAAATGCACTCTTTTATTTCTTGTAAAATGCTTTTGACCAGACTTTGTTCAATAAAGGAATAAAAGTTAAATAACATTGTTCTCCTCCTTGTTTTTTAAAGACACATACTGAGACTTTTCTACACAGGATATACCTTACAAAAATTAACCATGGTTTTGCTACAAAAAAAACTTGGTTACTATAGTTAAACCATGGTAACCACAAATGGACCATTGTTTTGCTACAGTAACCATAGTTTAACCATGGTATTTGTAGTAAAACATTATTAAAATATTAAAATATGGGTACTACATTTTTACTATAATAAAACCATGCTTCCTTTTCATAAGGGATACTACAGGAGATTTTAACAGGTCAAAGTTGTCCTTGCTGTATTAGGAGGAGCATATGATGGGATTCGAGTATAAAATAAGCTATATATTTTGCTCAGACTGGTTAATCAGCTGACATTTGGCAATTTTAAGCAATTAACTGCATTGCCCTGTGCCTGATTGGCTGACAGAAGTGGTCATTTTACAATTAGTACATTTCAATAAATAAATTAATAAAAACTTTTTAATTTTGTAAATACTGTGTAAAATATTAGATATAATAATTTACTAATCAATATTATTTAATGCTCATGTTATAAAACATAAAAATAGTAAAATTATATTCTGAGTAAAAACAATAAATGCATTTTCAAAGTTTTTTTATTCAATATTTTTATGTAAATTTAATCTTTAGAAATCATCATCAACCTGTCCTGACTGGCTGACCAAATAACAGAAGTGCTCATTATCAATAAATAATGCACTTCTAAAAAATCCTGTTAATTTCCTGTTAATTTAAAATATTAAATCTTATTTATTAATTTAATAAATTAATTATCGTTTTATTAATAAATATTTTTAATACATATACTATAAAGCATTCTAAATAAATTCAATATAAATCTAAAAACATATAAAAAAATACATATGTACTTTGTCTTTGACTAACAGACCACACATCACTCCGTTTGCTTTACCTGCTTGGGATCATACATTTCTCTTCCACCAGTGAGCGGAGGCAGCATCCTAATATGACGAAACCGGTCACTGCTGTAGAGGGGTAGGGGGGAACCGAGTGCCGTGGGAGTCCAGACAGAGAGCCAGACGCAGACAAAAGCCCCATGCTTCGCCTAAGTTACCTGCCACAGACACTACCTACTACACAACCTGACCTTCTCTCCACAATGCCGCCTCTATTGTTCGCTTGTCAAGGGCAACGAAAAGAATAGCTCCTTTTTTCCCATAAGAGCTTTTTCCACAAGCCACACTTTGAGCATTAGTGCTTTATTGAGACGTCCACTGAAAATGAATGAGGCAGATTCAACCGAAGTGGCGCTTCTTTTGGTTCAGATTTGGCAGACTGGCTTAGTAAAAGCCACAGGTCTCCAGTGTGTATTATCATATCATGAGTCTCGATTGACAATTCATATTTTATTCGTCTGCTCCGGCTGTATGCGTCAGATTTGCATCAGGCACAACAACTGTGAGATTTAAGCCCGGTTCAGATTACACGATTTTAGCCCGATTTTGTCACGATTTGCTTGACGTAGGGTGTCGTGGGGATTCGTAAACGACAATGGGCGTCGGGAAGCAAGAGTCCATCGTTTCAGCACATGTAGTGTGTCATAGTGGACGACAACCGATTCCGCGTCTGCGATGCTTCACGACAGAAAGACTAGCATGTTTAAGTTTTTTTCTGTCGTCCACGACGAGTTCAGTCACATTGGTGACGTTGACCAATAGCAGCACAGAAGCTCTTTCATACACAGGTTTCAAACATGGCAAAACGAAAGAGAGATGATGGTGCTGCTAGGTGGAATTATGAGATGGAGGAAAGGTTCGTGGAGCTGTGGCAACAGTACTCCTGCCTGTATGATGTGTCATCGAGGGACTACCACCGTACCACGACAGAACAAAGAAAGAAAAATGCTGGCGAACTATAGCGGAAGAGCTTCAGCAATGTTTACACTCTTGTTTTCGGAAGTCAGTCGCTAGTTCCGCCTTCTCGATGACATCACGTGCGTCGTTAAAGACAGCACGCGATGAATGGTCGGGAAGCAACGTGTAGTCCGACATGTTTCTTGTCCACAACAAGATTTTAGCAGTCAAAATCGTGTAATCTGACACAGTGACCATCGTAACCAACAAAAATATTGTGTAGTCTGAACCCGGTATTAGCCTAAGCTTATACGGAAGGACGCGAGGTGTCGACGTCAAACATTCTTTGAAGTCATGCATTTTGCAGAGATATTAACATTAAGCAATCTAAAACATAGTTGCAGCTTGCACTCAGGTCACAAATATAAAAATGATGCGTCTAATTAAACATACAGGTGCATCTCAATAAATTAGAATGTCGTGGAAAAGTTCATTTATTTCAGTAATTCAACTCAAATTGTGAAACTTGTGTATTAAATAAATGCAATGCACACAGACTGAAGTAGTTTAAGTCTTTGGTTCTTTTAATTGTGATGATTTTGGCTCACATTTAA
Organism: Sinocyclocheilus grahami; assembly: GCF_001515645.1. Classification (NCBI taxonomy): domain Eukaryota; kingdom Metazoa; phylum Chordata; class Actinopteri; order Cypriniformes; family Cyprinidae; genus Sinocyclocheilus; species Sinocyclocheilus grahami. The sequence continues at coordinate 3,678,634 of NW_015505185.1, read as the reverse complement.
CAAAAACCCACCAATTCACTATCTCAACAAATTAGAATACTTCATAAGACCAATAAAAAAAAACATTTTTAGTGAATTGTTGGCCTTCTGGAAAGTATTGGTTGTGCATCTTTTTCTTCCACACTTTTTCCTTCCACTCAACTTTCTGTTAACATGCTTGGATACAGCACTCTGTGAACAGCCAGCTTCTTTGGCAGTGAACGTTTGTGGCTTACCCTCCTTGTGAAGGGAGTCAAAGATTGTCTTCTGGATAACTGTCAGATCAGCAATCTTCCCCATGATTGTGTAGCCTAGTGAACCAAACTGAGAGACCATTTTGAAGGCTCAGGACATCTTTGCAGGTGTTTCGAGTTGATTAGCTGATTGGCATGTCACCATATTCTAATTTGTTGAGATAGTGAATTGGTGGGTTTTTGTTAAATGTGAGCCAAAATCATCACAATTAAAAGATCCAAAGACTGAAACTACTTCAGTCTGTGTGCATTGAATTTATTTAATACACGAGTTTCACAATTTGAGTTGAATTACTCAAATTAGTTGAAATATATGAACTTTTCCACGATATTCTAATTTATTGAGATGCACCTGTATAGTGTCATAAATCTCTAACTTTGATATTGTTGCTCAACTAATATTATGTTTTATTAAAGTAGATTTTTAAAATAAAAATTGCTCATGCAATCCAATATGTAGATGAGTTTGTTTCTTCACTGGAACAGATTTGGAGAAATTTAGCATTTCATCACTTGCTCACCAATGGATCCTCTGCAGTGAGTGGGTGCCGTCAGAAAAAGGGTCCAAACAGCTGATAAAAACATCACAATAATCCACAAAACTCCAGCCCATCGATGAACTTCTTGTGAAGTGAAAGCTGCATGTTTGTCATTAACAAATCCATCATTAAAAAATTGTCTTGTCTGAATAAGGAGAGAAATATGCACAGATCGAGCACCATTTACAGTCCAAAACATTTCCAAACAAATAAGTAGCCAGTGGTTTTGATGAGAGAGAAAAATGGGATGGATGTTCTTCGCTGAAGGAAGTGTTGTTATGGTTCACGGTTTCAGCTTTTTGCTTCACAAGATGTTAATTGATGGACTGGAGTCATGTGCATTACATGAGGATTATTGAGATGTTTTTATCAGCTGTTTGGACTCTAATTCTGACAGCACCCATTCAGTGCAGAGGATCCATTGGTAAGCAAGTGATACATTTCTCTAAATCTGTTCCAATGAAGAAACAAACTCATTTTTGGATGTCCTGGGGGTGAGTACATTTTCAGCAACTTTTCATTTTTGGATGAACTATTCCTTTAATATGCTTATCTATCATATACCCAAATAAATGTGGAATGTACCAGCTACTGCGTACTGGATGGAGTTATTAATGTTTTGAAGCTGGTAGCCTAAGGGATGGAGAGATGCCTACAGTACCTCTCTCCCTTCACAGGCCTCTGTCTAATTATACATTCCACTCAAATGGCCTGATCCCTACATTTGCAAATTCATATTTCTATCCAAACTTTAAACCAGCCCCAAAAGACCCAAATAATAATTTTTTTAGAAAGATTATTTCTACTATAAACAGTTATACGAACAGAATAAATACCAGTAATCACATTTTTTTTAAACCACAGGAGTGCAAATCAACCTAATGCTCAGAGAACATGAACACTTGTGATTGCTGAGACACAAACTTGCCAAAACCACAGAAGCAGAGGTCCAAACCCCCATACCGTGTCCACAAAGAGAATTCGGCTTTGTAGGAGGGGAAGCAAACACAGTGTTCCTACCTCCATCAAAAAATGCTGATGTTGTATCTAGTGTTGTCAATGAGTGCTTTAAAGAAAAAGCCTTGCGTTCATCCCCGGTCTAGTTTAAATATCACAAGAACATGAGTTAGACTCAAGCTGAAGCAAGGACATATCAGAACTAGAAGAGATAATTATACACAGAAATGACACTTGAAATAAAATGTTAGCTAACACAAACTTAAGGACGGTTTACAGTATTGCTGACAACTGCTCTTTATACATGTCAACTAAAATAGTCTCATTTGTGGGGTTTATGTGTATTTACTCTTTCTCAAATGGATTAAATGAAATTGATACGGAATCAACAGTGTGACCAAAGCAGGTGGGTGAAGAGAGTTAAACCAGACTGAGGGCTGCACCAACAGCTTTCAAACTTATAGCGGTCTAATTGTGCTGCCTATGTTTTATCTTTACAGAATAAAAATTATTAAATAATAACAAGCAAATACTAGGGGTGGGAATCACCAGAGGCCCCACGATACGATATCATCACGGTACAATATTATTGCGATATTCTGCGATATATTGCAATTTATTACCTTTTTCCCACTTCAAATTATGTCCCCAAACAAAAACTTTGGCAACATCTGTTTTAACTAAAAAGACATATTTCTCCGTTTATCTCACTTCAGTTTTATTGTTGCAGTGCAAAACGGGATTGTCAAGCAGACAAACTGACCAACACTTTCATGAAAACCTGTCATAAATGTTGTATGCACCTGGCAAACTATTTGTATTACAGTCTAGTCTAGTCAACCTTAATTAAATGTAAAGAGGTATAGATTAATCTGTGTTGAAATCTTCCACTGCAAGATCAGAAATAAACTTAAACTTAAAATGCACTTGCCATTGCACTTCATGTCACTAACACAGTTTTCTTTAAGTAGCCTATAACGCACAATTGAGGTAAAATACTGTTCTATTCCAGTCTTGTGTAAATACAGCAGAAGAATCTATTGTGAAGTTAAAGCCTGCCATCTAGTGGTGTAAAGCATGGATTGCCAACTTTTTAAAATAAATTACACAACGTTTATAATCCAGCCTTGTTTTGTTATTTTGATTACAGATTTATGAGAAAATAAGCCTTATATAGTTATGGATTTACAAAGTCTTAGATAATGGAAAATATCTAACATGGGTAGTTTACAGCCTGCTTTAAAAAATATTGTTGACTTTTTGAACAGGTATTTTTTCAGTTTTCATTTAATTTAATTTCCATTTTTGTTATGCAGCTGCCATTTCAAATAAAAGACAATATTTTATTTTATCTGTTATAATAAATTGAATTTTTTTTCTCAGAGTGGCTTTAATCTCCCTATTTGAGCATTTTAAAAGGATTGGTATGATACCTGAGTAATATTTATTTCCTCAACCCCCAATGGATCAGTGATTCCAACCTAATCTATAGGGCAAAGGCTACTGTTCTAAGTCATTTGGTGGTTAAGGTAAAAGAAAGTAAGCCAGGATATGCTACCAGTGTGGATTAAAATCCTACCTTGCAGCTGGTGGAAGGTGGATTCATTCAAATTAACATATTTAAATTTCAGAATGTTTGCTTGCAGGAAATGCCTTAATAGAGGTCAAAGCAACTGTGCCGTAGGCTTTCACATATGCACATTTTCAAGCAGTATAGGCAGGATGGAGCACTGATATGCCAAGCTCATACATGCGTGATGGGGTCCTTTGAGATAAACATATTCAAATTTCTGCCTCCAGCTCACCGGAATTTTTAAAGAAAAAGCAAAGTAAGTACGCGGTAGGTCAAAAAGTGAAGAGTGATTGATGCTTCTGATGCTGACCTTCCATAAAAGCCCTTCCTTTCAAGGTATAGGGCTTAAACTTTCATATTCTCTTCACATATCTCTTCTTTCAAACATACCCACAGGCACAGAGCTGGGTTGCTCTTGCATTTATAAGTAAACAGGCATTTGTTGTATTTTACAATAGTAATACTAGATTCTTAAATCTGTTAGGGAAAGTGAGGTCATTTACTTCATATATCTATCCTAGAGACCTCATTTATGTGACCTGACCAGGATAAGAAGTTACTATCCTCACCCTATTTGAATCATCTAAACAATGTGGATAGATGATACAACTTACCTGTGGAAATTTTAACTTTAACATTTTCGATTATAAAAAAAGAATAGTTATCGCTGTTTACCTTCAGTAACGTTAGGCGAATGAGCCTGCAAGGTTTGAACATCCATTTTGGTGCGTATTTTTTTTGCTCTGTAAGTTACTTGACAATTTGTAGCTCTTGAGCACCCCTTTTTACCCTGCTGGTAGAATATATAACTACACCATACAAAAGTATTGCGCAAAATACATTTTTTTCCCCAAGCAACAAACAAACAAACAAATTAATTGTATTTTAGTAGCCTACATACAGATTATTTTTGGTGGGCCCATAAAAGCATTAAATTATTTTTCCCCCCCTAATATATATTTTAATTATTACATTTTAATAATAACTTTAATGTTATTGATAACTTAATAACGGCTCTATGGCAAAATAAAGACAATAGGCTATGCCTCCAATAGGTAGAAAGCCACAGATTGGAAGAAAATAAGAAAATATGTAAGTAAGTAGGCCTAAACTCAAGTATAAGCAAGTAGCCTAAGTAAGTAAGTAAATACATACATACATGTTCAAATGTGTTGACTGTATTGACTGTTGTTGATAGTGTCTTTTATATACACTTTAATATTTTGAATATATATATATATATATATATATTACACATGAAACCAAACAGAACAGAACAAATATTTACTCTCCATGAAACCACTATATACACTTTAATATTTTGAATATATATATATATATATATATATATTACACATGAAACCAAACAGAACAGAACAAATATTTACTCTCCATGAAACCACAAAGCTGAAAACGTACATATTTACATAAATATACATAGATATAAAATATTATTATTTTTAATATCTTCAAAATCTTTTATAAAGCAACATTATGTAAGATAAGCAGCAGGTGACGAAGTTTCTGCGACATCGTTAGGCGCACGGTATTTGCATAAATACCACTGACTCTCCTCAGCCGGCGACTCACTCTCCTCACGCAGCGGACCACTGACTCTCCTCAGCCGGCGACTCACTCTCCTCACGCAGCGGACCACTGACTCTCCTCAGCCGGCGACTCACTCTCCTCACGCAGCGGACCACTGACTCTCCTCAGCCGGCGACTCACTCTCCTCACGCAGCGGACCACTGACTCTCCTCAGCCGGCGACTCACTCTCCTCACGCAGCGGACCACTGACAAAAACGGTGCAAAACGTTTTTTAAACGGAAACAGTGATGCGTTGAACACCCTGTTCTAATGACGCAAGAGTTGCAACTATGGCAGCTGAGAAGGCCATTCTTTGTGTTCTTTTTGAAGAATTTTCGGAGCCTGATGAAATCGGTATAAATACGTGTTTAATACTGCAAAATACGCTCGATGGTACAGTCATTGCCCTTGCCCTCCAGAATAAAAGAGAACATCCCAATCAAATGAAGGGATGTGTGGAAACTGTGGTTCCTAATTATTGTGACGCTACATTAGCGCGGTAAAGTTCGTTTTAGGTTCGATATTCGCCAGACATTCGCTTTCGCGTGCCACTGTTCTATAGAGTAGACAGTCCTACAAAGATACCACTACCACGATTAGTTTTAACAACATGCAACAACTTTATATCGACATGAAAATATTATTTGAAAACCGCCTAAGTGTATTGTAGCAGCAAATTTAAACCGGAGAAAGCTTTGACGTGCTATAGCGGCGCTTGATGCGTAAGGGACCGTCTGACAATTCCACCGATTGGGTTTAAAACGTCCCATGTATTTTAACTAACATGACTTTAAAAAAAAATGTAAGTACCCAAACGGCTGTTCAAGGTGGTAGTACATTCCTAGTGTGCAGACTGACTTACTACAGGTGAGATTTTGACGATATCACCCTTACTCTACATACAGTACATAATTATTCTTAGAAAACAATTACTGTAAATCACCAAAAGGCTTTTGTTATGTTCAAAATGGTTGTAGTACATTCCTAGTGGCCAGACTGACTTACTACAGGAGAAAGTTTTCCAATATCACCCTTACTGTACATACAGTATGTAATTAATCTGCAAAAACCATTACTGTAATTGACCAAAAGGGGTTTTTCATGTTCCAAAGGCTGTAGTACATTTGTATTTATGAGACTGCCTTACTACAGGTGAGATTTTGACGATTTTTTTTCTTACTGTACGTACAGTACATAATTAATCTTCGAAAACAATTACTGTAATTCACCAAAAGGGGTTTTTCATGTTCCAAAGGCTGTAGTACATTTATAGTTATGAGACTGACTCACTACAGGTGAGAGTTTGCTAATTTCTTTCTTACTCTATGTACAGTACATAATTAATCTTCGAAAACGATTACTGTAATTCACCAAAAGGGTTTTTTTTATGTTCCAAAGGTTGTAGTACATTCCTAGTGGCCAGACTGACTTACTACAGGTGAAAGTTTGCCAATATCACTCTTACTGTACATACAGTACATAATTAATCTACGAAAACAATAACTGTAAATCACCAAAAGGCTTTTGTTATGTTCCAATGGTTGTAGTACATTCCTAGTGGCCAGACTGACTTACTACAGGAGAAAGTTTTCCAATATCACCCTTACTGTACATACAGCATGTAATTAATCTGCAAAAACCATTACTGTAATTGACCAAAAGGGGGTTTTCTTGTTCCAAAGGCTGTAGTACATTTGTAGTTATGAGACTGACTTACTACAGGTGAGATGTTAACAATTTTTTTCTTACTGTACGTACAGTACATAATTAATTTTCGAAACCAATTACTGTAATTCACCAAAAAGGGTTTTTTTAGGTTCCAAAGGTTGTAGTACATTCCTAGTGGCCAGACAGACTTACTACAGGCGAACGTTTGCCAATATCGCCCTTACTGTACATACAGTAATTAATTAATCTTCGAAAACAATTACTGTAATTCACCAAAAGGGTTTTTTTATGTTCCAAAGGTTGTAGTACATTCCTAGTGGCCAGACTGACTTACTACAGGTGAAAGTTTGCCAATATCACCCTTACTGTACATACAGTACGTAATTAATCTGCAAAAACCAGTACTGTAATTGACCAAAAGGGTTTTTTCATGCTCCAAAGGCTGTAGTACATTTAAAGTTATGAGACTGACTCACTACAGGTTAGAGTTTGCTAATTTCTTTATTACTGTATGTACAGTACATAATTAATCTTCAAAAACGATTACTGTAATTCACCAAAAGGGTTTTTTTATGTTCCAAAGATTGTAGTACATTCCTAGTGGCCAGACTGACTTACTACAGGTGAAAGTTTGCCAATATCACCCTTACTGTACATACAGTACATAATTAATCTTCGAAAACAATTACTGTAATTGACCAAAAGGGTTTTTTCATGTTTCAAAGGCTGTAGTACATTTGTAGTTATGAGATTGACTTACTACAGGTGAGATTTTGACAGTTTATTTCTTACTGTACGTACAGTACATAATTAATCTTTGAAAACGATTACTGTAATTCACCAAAAGGGTTTTTTCATGTTCCAAAGGTTGTAGTACATTCCTAGTGGCCAGACAGACTTACTACAGGCGAAAGTTTGCCAATATCACCCTTACTGTACATACAGAACATAATTAATCTTCGAAAACAATTACTGTAATTCACCAAAAGGGTTTTTTATGCTCCAAAGGCTGTAGTACATTTGTAGTTATGAGACTGACTTACTACAGGTGAGATTTTGCCAATATCACCCTTACTGTACATACAGTACATCATTAATCTTCGAAAACAATAACTGCAATTCACCAAAATATTTTTTTCATTTTCCAAAGGCTGTAGTACATTTGTAGTTATGAGACTGACTTACTACAGGTGAGATTTTGCCAATATCGCCCTTACTGTACATACAATACGTAATTAATCTACAAAAAACATTACTGTAATTGACCAAAAGTTTTTTTTTCATGTTACAAAGGTTGTAGTACATTCCTAGTGGCCATACTGACTTACTACATTCAAAAGTTTGCCAATATCACCCTTACTGTACATACAGTACATAATTAATCTTCAAAAACCATTACTGTAATTGACCAAAAGGGTTTTTTTATGTTCCAAAGGTAGTAGTACATTCCTAGTGGTCAGACTGACTTACTACATGTGAAAGTTTGCCAATATCACCCTTACTGTACATACAGTACATAATTAATCTTCAAAAACCATTACTGTAATTGACCAAAAGGGTTTTTTTATGTTCCAAAGGTAGTAGTACATTCCTAGTGGTCAGACTGACTTACTACATGTGAAAGTTTGCCAATATCACCCTTACTGTACATACAGTACATAATTAATCTTCAAAAACCATTACTGTAATTGACCAAAAGGGTTTTTTTATGTTCCAAAGGTAGTAGTACATTCCTAGTGGTCAGACTGACTTACTACATGTGAAAGTTTGCCAATATCACCCTTACTGTACATACAGTACATAATTAATCTTCGAAAACAATTACTGTAAGTCACTAAAAGGTTTTTTTTATGTTCCAAAGTTTGTAGTACATTCCTAGTGGCCAGACTGACTTACTACAGGTGAGATTTTGGCAATTTCTTTCTTACTGTACGTACAGTACATAATGAATCTTTGAAAACAATTACTGTAATTCACCAAAAGGTTTTTTTTAATGTTCCAAAGGTTTTAGTACATTCCTAGTGGCCAGACTGACATACTACAGGCTAAAGTTTGCCAATATCGCCCTTACTGTACATACAGTACATCATTAATCTTCTAAAACAATTACTGTAATTCATCAAAAGGGTTTTTTCATGTTCCAAAGGCTGTAGTACATTTGTAGTTATGAGACTGACTTACTTCAGGTGAGATTTTGCCAATTTCACCCTTACTGTACATACAGTATGTAATTAATCTGCAAAAACCATTACTGTAATTGACCAAAAGGGTTTTTTTATGTTCCAAAGTTTGTAGTACATTCCTAGTGGCCAGATAGACTTACTACATGCGAAAGGTTGCCAATTTCACCCTTACTGTACGTACAGTACATAATTAATCTTTGAAAACAATTACTGTAATTCACTAAAAGGTTTTTTTTATGTTCCAAAGGTTGTAGTACATTCCTAGTGGCCAGACTGACTTACTACAGGTGAGATTTTGGCAATTTCTTTCTTACTGTACGTACAGTACATAATTAATCTTCGAAAACAATTACTGTAATTCACCAAAAGGTTTTTTTTAATGTTCCAAAGGTTGTAGTACATTCCTAGTTGCCAGACTGACTTACTACAGGCTAAAGTTTGCCAATATCGCCCTTACTGTACATACAGTACATCATTAATCTTCTAAAACAATTACTGTAATTCACCAAAAGGGTTTTTTCATGTTCCAAAGTCTGTAGTACATTTGTAGTTATGAGACTGACTTACTTCAGGTGAGATTTTGCTAATATCACCCTTACTGTACATACAGTACGTAATTAATCTGCAAAAACCATTACTGTAATTGACCAAAAGGTTTTTTTTTATGTTCCAAAGGTTGTAGTACATTCCTAGTTGCCAGACTGACTTACTACAGGCTAAAGTTTGCCAATATCGCCCTTACTGTACATACAGTACATCATTAATCTTCTAAAACAATTACTGTAATTCACCAAAAGGGTTTTTTCATGTTCCAAAGTCTGTAGTACATTTGTAGTTATGAGACTGACTTACTTCAGGTGAGATTTTGCTAATATCACCCTTACTGTACATACAGTACGTAATTAATCTGCAAAAACCATTACTGTAATTGACCAAAAGGTTTTTTTTTATGTTCCAAAGGTTGTAGTACATTCCTAGTGGCCAGATAGACTTACTACATGTGAAAGTTTGCCAATTTCACCCTTACTGTACATACAGTACATAATTAATCTTAGAATAAAATTACTGTAATTCACCAAAAGGGTTTTTTTCATGGTCCAAAGGCTGTAGTACATTTTTAGTTACAAGACTGACTTACTAAATGTGAAATTATGGCAATATCTCCCTTACTGTACGTGTGATACATCATTATTATTAAAAAACAATTACTGTAATTCACTGAAATGTTTTTTTTTATGTTCCAAAGACTGTAGTACATTCCTAGTGGCCAGACTGACTTACTACAGATGAAAGTTTGCCAATATCACCCTTACTGTATTTACAGTACACAAATAGTTTTATGAAAAAATTACTGTAATTCAACAAATGGGTTTTTCATATTCCAAAGGCTGTAGTACATTTGTAGTTACTAGACTGACTTACTACAGGTGAAATTTTGCCAATACCTTCCGTTCATATGTGTACAGTACACAAATATTTTCATGAAAATAATACTGTAAGTCCCCCGAAATGATTTTTTTCATGCTCCAAAGGTTGTAGTACATTACTTTTTACAAGACTTACTACAGGTGAGATTTAGGTCGTCTTAAAAAGTGTTTGTTGTGTGAGGATGCCGTAAGTTACCTTTTGCTGCTGTAAGATGTCTTTTCTGGCACCTACTCCTGTTAATTTGTATGTATCAATATTTTCATATCTTGTATTTCTCATCCGCTGATGTAGCCACCTGGCATGGCAGCATAGTATGTCTCCACTACTTACGCACTTTGTTTTTACATGATAGTCACCCTTATGGTCTTGTCTTCCCTCCAGAATCAACTCCAGGTCTTTTGGTCATGTTTCTGATGTTCAGTTGCAAGGTGATTGTCCCTACATTACAACCCAAATTAATTGGCCTTATTGTTAGTTACTGTCTAAGATAGAACATAATTGTTGATTTGAACGTTGTTGTTTTATACTCTGTCCAGTTGTTCTTGGAATACCATTTGGATTATATATAAAAGTTGTGTTACAGGTATTATTCCTCATGGATAGAGCAGTATCTTAATCATCTTTTTTTTTGATGAAAATTGCTTTAGGTTGTACTTACATTATCATAAACCTATTTTACTGAGTGTGTAATCAAGTACTTTTTACTGTACTAGTTTTTCTTTTATTGGTGTGAAAAAATACATTTTCCAATAAAATAATGTGCGTGTTTGCATCTTTTGATTAAATTAGTAAAAAAATAAAAACGTATTAATTGCATAATGAAATCGGTTAACATACATATATCTTAACGTTTTATTACATATTCAATCATTATGTTTACCACAGCGTAACACATGTTTAACACAAATTCAATCCAAATCATCCACATAATTCTTTGAGGAAAAGAGCACTGACATCATGTTGTCACAGCGCGCTACTGCGAGGAGCACGGAGACGAGGAGTGGAATTTATACATATAGATTTTAATCACATCCAGGGAGCAAAGAAAACATACTTAGCTAGGGTAGACATATACATTCAACAAGTAGACCCGACAAAACCAAACTGAACAGACTGGGGCTTATAAACACAGGGGAATGAGGATAATAAACTAAACACAGCTGGGAACAAAAGAAGAACTAATTGGGGAACACAATGGGAACAGGAAGGACCAAATAAGGGCATAAGGAAACACTTGGGGAGCAAAACACACAAAACATGGAACAGGGTCTGACACGTGTTCCATTATGCATTATCACTTATGTATGCATTTATGTTTCCACCAGTTTAGGTTCCACATGCATACATATATCTACACACACACACAAGCACATATGTTGTGTTTCAAAGTTTTATGGGTGACTCTCTATAGGCATAATGGTTTTTAAACTGTATGTTCTATCCCCATACACTAACCCTACCCCTACCCCTAAACCTACCATAACAGAAAACTATATGCATTTATTAATGTACAAAAAACTATATTCTGTATCATTTATGATTGATTCCTCATAGCAGGCATGGAATAAACAAACAAACAAAAAAGCAAACAAACAGGTATTTCCATCTTAGTGGAAACATTTACTAGGGGTTACAAGGACCACACAAACACATGTACACACAAACACACAAATTATGCTGTAAAATTATTTGTTGGTTTAATTTGAAAAAGTATGTAACCTGTTTGCCTTACAAAATCGGGTTAAAAAAAAAAATATATATATATATATATATATGAAGAAAAGCTTCACAGTGATACACCTTTGTTCACATATATATATATATATATATATATTATATATATATGTATATACTGTATATGTATATACTGTATATGTATATACACATGTGTGTAAAAGTAGTTTTTGTAATTACTGTTTTATTTTGTCATTGGAATAAAAGATTTGAAAGAAAAAAATTAATAAATTAAAATGTATTTATTTATGTATTTTTTTATATGTATTTATTTGGCCACATTTAATTTGTTTAGTTTTGAACGATGTGCAGTGCCTGAGGGCATTTAATTTAAACTCAACAGTGCATCACTGTGTTGCTTTTGCGATCGACTCGGTTATTCCTCTTAGATTACCTCAAGTGAAATTGTTTTTATTTCGAATTTTATTTTTGACATGCATTACTTTGTCTTAACTTCAGAGATCATAACTGGTGAGTATTACAACAATTGCTCTTCCTGATTGTCAGTTGACTGTCAGTAGCATAAACTTGTGATTTTATTATCCAAGAGATATTGCCCATTATGTTAACATAAAAGCAACTAAGAATATATTATCGATTACTGGAGTTCAAAAGTTGCATATATATCAAAGGGAAAAAAACAATGCAAAATTGCAAATTAATTTATAGTCTGTTTCCAAACCGTTGTATTTTTATGTCAAAGTCATCCATCTTTAACCTCCACTGACAATGTAGGTTAGGGTTTGATTAAACTGATAAGAAAAAATTGGAATGTTCCAAAATAGGCAACTAATCTCAAGAAGTACATAAAGAAATTAACTGACATTAATACGGATTTTAAAATATTAGATGTAAAGTGGTGCATTATCCTGCTTCTCTTGTGGATAATATTAGTATTACAGCCCTTATCATTCACTTTACAGAATTTACTGTTTAGCCCCAAGCATAAGAAATTAACGAAAATTGGCATGTTGAAATTGGGTTTGCAAGATATAGGCAAAACAGTTTTTTGTCATGAGGGTCTGAGGATGATGCATGCAAATTTTTTGTTCAAACTGGATTGAGGGGCCTTGAGATTTAGGCTCTGATAAATAATTAAATAAATAAATATTATTATTATCATCATCATTATTAGTAGTAGTAGTAAAAGTAGCCTTTTAATATAACATAAATACAATTTATTGAAAATGCAGTATGGTTCCCGTACTTTAACTCTTAAATATAGCAAAATTTGTGCAAATGAGTATGTATATGAATTTGTTGACGTTTGACTATAATTTTCGACTAAATACAATTGTATTTCGCGTAAACTGTTACACATTTTAAATAATTGATTTCTTAAGTTAAGACTGACGCAAACATTAATATGTAGCCTATAGTTCTTTTGCATTACAGAATTTACAGTTAGTTTGTAGAGTGTGTAAGCATTTATTTGTTTTGCTTAAGTTTTCAAGCCTTCAACTTCAGCAATACACATTAATGTTTCACTGTTTTATTTTTGCTATTGTAATTTCTTTATTACAATTTTATTTGTACTTTAACATTGTCTATTTAATAACTTTGTAGAATATGACTGGTGGTAGGAAACAAAAGGCATCAAAGGACCTGTGTGCTTTAACAGGTGGTTTCAGTGTTGTCGTGAAAGAGTTCTCAAAACTGAATGTAGGACATACCATTCCATATAATTCTGAGATCTGGACCAATCTGTCTCTGTCCAATTTTGGAAATGACAACAAACAATACCGTTATTTATAACGGTGAGAATGTGATTAAGAAAGTTATTATAATAAAAAGAAAACATCTTTTGTGTATTGTTTTTTAATCAATTAAAGAAATGTGTTGTAGAAGCAACAGCAGTTCCAATACCTACTTGTTCCTAATAAATTTACCAAAAATAACTCAGTAGAGTGGCCAATAGACAGTTTACAGTGTATACAGTAAGCGTAATATTGGCAAAATTTCACCTGTACTAAGTCCGTCTGGTGACTAGGAAAATAATACAAACTTTGGGACATGAAAAAAACCCTTTTGGTGAATTTGAGTACTTCTTTTCTAAGAATAACTATGTACTGTATGTACAGTAAGGGAGATATTGGCAAATTTTCACCTGTAGTAAGTCAGCCTGACCACTAGGACTGTACTTCAACCTTTGGAACATAAAAAACCCTTTTGGTGAATTACAGTAATTGTTTTCTAAGAATAATTATGTACTGTATGTACAGTAAGGAAGATATTGGCAAAATCTCACCTGTAGTAAGTCAGTCTCGTAACTTTAAATGTACTACAGCCTTTGGAACATGAAAAACCCCTTTTGGTCAATTACAGTAATTTTGCTGATTAATTATGTACTGTATGTACAGTAAGGGTGATATTGGCAAAATCTCACCTGTAGTAAGTCATTCTCATAACTACAAATGTACTACAGCCTTTGGAACATGAAAAACCCCTTTTGGTCAATTACAGTAATTTTGCTGATTAATTATGTACTGTATGTACAGTAAGGGTGATATTGGCAAAATCTCACCTGTAGTAAGTCATTCTCATAACTACAAATGTACTACAGCCTTTGGAACATGAAAAAAAACCATTTTGGTGAATTACAGTAATTGTTTTTGAAGAATAATTATGTACTGTATGTACAGTAAAGGCGATATTGACAAAATCTCACATGTAGTCAGTCAGTCTCATAACTACAAATGTACTACAGCCTTTGGAACATGAAAAAACCCTTTTGGTCAACTACAATAAGGGTTTTTGCAGATTAATTATGTACTGTATGTACAGTAAGGTGATATTGGCAAACTTTCGCCTGTAGTAAGTCAATCTGGCCAGTAGGAATGTACTACAACCTTTGGAACATAAAAAAACCCTTTTGGTGAATTACAGTAATTGTTTTCAAAGAATAATTATGTACTGTATGTACAGTAGGGGCGATATTGGCAAAATTTCGCCTGTAGTAAGTCTAATGCAAAATTGCAAATTAATTTATAGTCTGTTTCCAAACCGTTGTATTTTTATGTCAAAGTCATCCATCTTTAACCTCCACTGACAATGTAGGTTAGGGTTTGATTAAACTGATAAGAAAAAATTGGAATGTTCCAAAATAGGCAACTAATCTCAAGAAGTACATAAAGAAATTAACTGACATTAATACGGATTTTAAAATATTAGATGTAAAGTGGTGCATTATCCTGCTTCTCTTGTGGATAATATTAGTATTACAGCCCTTATCATTCACTTTACAGAATTTACTGTTTAGCCCCAAGCATAAGAAATTAACGAAAATTGGCATGTTGAAATTGGGGTTGCAAGATATAGGCAAAACTATTTTTTGTCATGAGGGTCTGAGGATGATGCATGCAAATTTTTTGTTCAAACTGGATTGAGGGGCCTTGAGATTTAGGCTCTGATAAATAATTAAATAAATAAATATTATTATTATCATCATCATTATTAGTAGTAGTAGTAAAAGTAGCCTTTTAATATAACATAAATACAATTTATTGAAAATGCAGTATGGTTCCCGTACTTTAACTCTTAAATATACTCATTTGCACAAAATTTGCTATGTGTATGTATTTGTTGACATTGGACTATAATTTTCGACTAAATACAATTGTATTTCGTGTAAACTGTTACACATTTTAAATAATTGATTTCTTAAGTTAAGACTGACGCAAACATTAATATGTAGCCTATAGTACTTTTGCATTACAGAATTTACAGTTAGTTTGTAGAGTGTGTAAGCATTTATTTGTTTTGCTTAAGTTTTCAAGCCTTCAACTTCAGCAATACACATTAATGTTTCACTGTTTTATTTTTGCTATTGTAATTTCTTTATTACAATTTTATTTGTACTTTAACATTGTCTATTTAATAACTTTGTAGAATATGACTGGTGGTAGGAAACAAAAGGCATCAAAGGACCTGTGTGCTTTAACAGGTGGTTTCAGTGTTGTCGTGAAAGAGTTCTCAAAACTGAATGTAGGACATACCATTCCATATAATTCTGAGATCTGGACCAATCTGTCTCTGTCCAATTTTGGAAATGACAACAAACAATACCGTTATTTATAACGGTGAGAATGTGATTAAGAAAGTTATTATAATAAAAAGAAAACATCTTTTGTGTATTGTTTTTTAATCAATTAAAGAAATGTGTTGTAGGCAGTTCCACAGTTCCAATACCTACTTGTTCCTAATAAATTTACCAAAAATAACTCAGTAGAGTGGCCAATAGACAGTTATACAGTAAGACAGTAAGCGTGATACTGGCAAAATTTCACCTGTACTAAGTCCGTCTGGTGACTAGGAAAGTAATACAAACTTTGGGACATGAAAGAAACCCTTTTGGTGAATTTGAGTAATTTTTTCTAAGAATAATTATGTACTGTATGTACAGTAAGGGAGATATTGGCAAAATTTCACCTGTACTAAGTCCGTCTGGTGACTAGGAAAGTAATACAAACTTTGGGACATGAAAGAAACCCTTTTGGTGAATTTGAGTAATTTTTTCTAAGAATAATTATGTACTGTATGTACAGTAAGGGTGATATTGGCAAAATTTCGGTTTTTGCAGATTAATTATGTACTGTATGTACAGTAAGGGTGATATTGGCAAAATCTCACCTGTAGTAAGTCATTCTCATAACTACAAATGTACTACAGCCTTTGGAACATGAAAAAAAAACATTTTGGTGAATTACAGTAATTGTTTTTGAAGAATAATTATGTACTGTATGTACAGTAAAGGCGATATTGACAAAATCTCACATGTAGTCAGTCAGTCTCATAACTACAAATGTACTACAGCCTTTGGAACATGAAAAAACCCTTTTGGTCAACTACAATAAGGGTTTTTGCAGATTAATTATGTACTGTATGTACAGTAAGGTGATATTGGCAAACTTTCGCCTGTAGTAAGTCAATCTGGCCAGTAGGAATGTACTACAACCTTTGGAACATAAAAAAACCCTTTTGGTGAATTACAGTAATTGTTTTCAAAGAATAATTATGTACTGTATGTACAGTAGGGGCGATATTGGCAAAATTTCGCCTGTAGTAAGTCTGTCTGGCCACTAGGAATGTACTAAAACCTTTGGAACATGAAAAAATCATTTTGGTCAATTACAGTAATGTTTTTTGCAGATTAATTATGCACTGTATGTACAGTAAGGGTGATATTGGCAAACTTTCGCCAGTAGTAAGTCAGTCTGGCCACTAGGAATGTACTACAGCCTTTGGAAAATGAAAAACCCTTTTGGTGAATTACAGTAATTGTTTTCGAAGACTAATTATGTACTGTACATACAGTAAGAAAGAAAATGGCAAAATATCACCTGTAGTAAGTCAGTCTCATAACTACAAATTAACTACAACCTTTGGAACATGAAAAAACCCTTTTGGTCAATTACAGTACTGGTTTTTGCAGATTAATTATGTACTATATGTACAGTAAGGGGGATATTGGCAAAATCTCACCTGTAGTAAGTCAGTCTCATAACTAAAAATTAACTACAACCTTTGGAACATGAAAAAACCCTTTTGGTCAATTACAGTACTGGTTTTTGCAGATTAATTATGTACTATATGTACAGTAAGGGGGATATTGGCAAAATCTCACCTGTAGTAAGTCAGTCTCATAACTAAAAATTAACTACAACCTTTGGAACATGAAAAAACCCTTTTGGTCAATTACAGTACTGGTTTTTGCAGATTAATTATGTACTATATGTACAGTAAGGGGGATATTGGCAAAATCTCACCTGTAGTAAGTCAGTCTCATAACTAAAAATTAACTACAACCTTTGGAACATGAAAAAACCCTTTTGGTCAATTACAGTACTGGTTTTTGCAGATTAATTATGTACTATATGTACAGTAAGGGGGATATTGGCAAAATCTCACCTGTAGTAAGTCAGTCTCATAACTAAAAATTAACTACAACCTTTGGAACATGAAAAAACCCTTTTGGTCAATTACAGTACTGGTTTTTGCAGATTAATTATGTACTATATGTACAGTAAGGGGGATATTGGCAAAATCTCACCTGTAGTAAGTCAGTCTCATAACTAAAAATTAACTACAACCTTTGGAACATGAAAAAACCCTTTTGGTCAATTACAGTACTGGTTTTTGCAGATTAATTATGTACTATATGTACAGTAAGGGGGATATTGGCAAAATCTCACCTGTAGTAAGTCAGTCTCATAACTAAAAATTAACTACAACCTTTGGAACATGAAAAAACCCTTTTGGTCAATTACAGTACTGGTTTTTGCAGATTAATTATGTACTATATGTACAGTAAGGGGGATATTGGCAAAATCTCACCTGTAGTAAGTCAGTCTCATAACTAAAAATTAACTACAACCTTTGGAACATGAAAAAACCCTTTTGGTCAATTACAGTACTGGTTTTTGCAGATTAATTATGTACTATATGTACAGTAAGGGGGATATTGGCAAAATCTCACCTGTAGTAAGTCAGTCTGGCCACTAGGAATGCACTACAACCTTTGGAACATAAAAAAATAACTTTTGGTCAATTACAGTAATGTTTTTTGCAGATTAATTATGTACTGTATGTACAGTAAGGGGGATATTGGCAAACTTTCACCTGCAGTAAGTCAGTCTGGCCACTAGGAATGTACTACAACCTTTGGAACATAAAAAACCCTTTTGGTGAAAAACAGTAATTGTTTTCAAAGATTAATTATGCACTGTACGTACAGTAAGAAAGAAATTGGCAAAATCTCACCTGTAGTAAGTCAGTCTCATAACTACAAATGTACTACAGCCTTTGGAACATGAAAAAACCCTTTTGGTCAATTACAGTACTGGTTTTTGCAGATTAATTATGTACTATATGTACAGTAAGGGGGATATTGGCAAACTTTCACCTGCAGTAAGTCAGTCTGGCCACTAGGAATGTACTACAACCTTTGGAACATAAAAAACCCTTTTGGTGAAAAACAGTAATTGTTTTCAAAGATTAATTATGCACTGTACGTACAGTAAGAAAGAAATTGGCAAAATCTCACCTGTAGTAAGTCAGTCTGGCCACTAGGAATGTACTACAACCTTTGGAACATAAAAAAACCCTTTTGGTCAATTACAGTAATTGTTTTAGAAGAGTATGTACTGTATGTACCGTAAGGGCGATACTGGCAAAATCTCACCAATAGTAAGACAGTCTCATAACTACAAATGTACTACAGCATTTGGAACATGAAAAAAACCCTTTTGATGAATTACAGTAATGTTTTTTGCAGATTAATTGTGTACTGTATGTACAGTAAGGGGGATATTGGCAAACTTTTGCCTGTAGTAAGTCAGTATGGCCACTAGGAATGTACTACAACCTTTGGAACATAAAAAACCCTTTTGATGAATTACAGTAATGTTTTTTGCAGATTAATTGTGTACTGTATGTACAGTAAGGGTGATATTGGCAAACTTTCTCCTGTAGTAAGTCAGTCTGGCCACTAGGAATGTACTACAACCATTGGAACATAACAAAAGCTTTTTGGTGAATTACAGTAATTGTTTTCTAAGAATAATTATGTACTGTATGTACAGTAAGGAAGATATTAGCAACATTTCACCTGTAGTAAGTCAGTCTTGTAACTACAAATGTACTACAACATTTGGAACATGAATAAAAAAAACTTTTGGTGAATTATAAAATAGTAAAATAGAAAATAGTTGTGTACTGTACATACAGTAAGGGAGATTTTGTCTATGGCGACATATTGGTTAAATATGTTCGGTCAGTTTGCCCACAAGACATTTACTATGGCGTTGTAAACATAAATTGTATTAATTACTGGACTTCGTTTTGTACTGAGAGGTAAATTTGCAGACGTTCCCTAAAGCAGCCTAGGCGAATGTCTGGCGAATATCGAACCTAAAACGAACTTTACCGCGCTTCCAAAATTTGCCTTGCATTTCAGGATGAAAAGACAAACATTTCAGGTGAAGGATAGCCTAATCCACTTCTTATACCTCCAAGACTGTGTTATGATCTATATGACCTTATTATTTTTATTGTGAGTATTAGGTTTATCATTATTGCTGATCGCTGTTGTTGTGCTATGATATTGTAATATTTACCATTATATAATCAGAGGAGTATAGAAAAGTTTATGAAAGTGTCACTCCATAATACAATAGCAAAATATATAAATATGTATAGTATTTTTATGTTACATTAATCAGTATTTAGCACACCTTCCTAAGGAAAGGATGGACCAGAAGACATTGATATTACTAAATGATATTTAGACAGACTTAAAAAAGTTCCAGATCTATACTTGTGCCCTTATTATTTCAGTTATTTTGCCTTTAATGTAAATAAACATGTGCAAACAATATACTTGCTCTTGTTAATTTATTTGGATGTTAATTACATTGTGCAGCTGTCTCTTTAATACCGCGTGGTTTATACCTACATGTTGCTGCTGATTGGGCTGCCATGTTTGACACACCCACCAAACAAGAGAAAACGCATCTCAAACCCCGGTGCACACCGTTTCCAGGAAACATGTCGTTCAAACCGGAAACCGTAGCAAACCGGTGCACACCGGTTTGAGCTTGAACTTGCCCCAGGCCACTTCTGGCAATGACTCGGCTCGGTTCAGTCATAGACGGTTACAATAATATAGCAATAATGATCATAAAACTGTTTTAAACTGACTTAATACCCTGACAGTATCTTACAATGTTAACTACATGTTTAATATAGTGAATTTGTCAAAAACAAAATATCTGCGGTCAAACTTAAATAATAAAACAATATTTAAAGTGCTTTATAGGACAGAACATTCTCTAATATTCATAACAATAGCAAATCTATTATGCAACGCAGCAGGTCATTCTTTTATACGCTTATTTGTATGCATTTTCAACGCGCTTCATTGCGCACTAGGCGATTCATTACAATAGTTAACTCGCGCAGCGTGGGCGGAGTCTCGTAGCTGTGCTCGTGAGTGCATGTTTGTGCGGTTTGGATGCAAACAAAACAATGGATTATCATTATTTACCAAGAAATGTGGATGTATGGGGTCATTTCGATAAAGCAATACTGGTAAGCATCGTTGAGCATTTAATTTTTATTATTATTTTACTAGCACAGACGCTCATAAAGGAACTTGCAAACAGACTGCAGCGAACGCGGCTTTCTTGTTTTGCCCGAAAACGTAAGTTAATAAATAAAATATATATTTTTCATCTTTGATCTAAGTATGTGGGTCTAGAGTGTTTACGCTGCAGAAAACTTTGATGAGCAACACTATGATCCCCAAATACACAGACGAGGAAGAGGAGGATGATGACGCTCCAGCATACAATGAGAAAGGTTTGTTTGAATTTTTAGTTTCCACGTTCTTATTTGTATGCAATTGCAATAAGCAAACGTTGTTTTTGTTCCATATTACTGAAATGACGTGAGAGAAGATGTTGTTTTCAACTAAATACGCTAATAATAAGCTAGTTTAAGTGATTTTAAGACGAGAAATGTACTGCAATTAGTACTGGGCGGTATACCGGTTCATACCGAATACCGGTGTTTATTTTTGTTATGATGTGAATTTTTAAAATACCGAAAAATGTCATTTAAACAACGTTCGGATCGCGACACTGTTTGAAAGGGATCCCTTTTCACTGTTGCACTGTGGTGAGGGAACAGCTGTATGTGTTACTAAGCGTGAAAGTTCCGAAACTGAATCTGTAGAACTAATAGAACGTGATGACACCGAAGAACTCATCCACAATATCCACATTGACTGCCACAAATATCCACCGCCCCCTGCCATCAGCTCACACACACGAGCACGACTTTAGCACTAGCACTAGCAACTTTCAGACCCTTTCAGCAGCTTTTTTTTCATAGAATATTCATACTGACAAACCTAGCGACTTTTTTGGATAAACTTTAGCTATGGTTCAGTTGGAAGATTTCGCCAGTGCTGTCCCACGAACGCGAGGTCTGACTTTCCAGGAGAAGTGTCACCTCTCTCGGCATCTGTTCTGTGCAGTCAGTGAGCGGCAGAGAAGCAGCGCATTCATTTGGCCTCACCGTATGGAGAGCCAAACCTGCAAAAACAAAAAATAAATAAATACACAAATGAAAAAGTCACTTTTGCCGTTCAACAGAGCAAGATACATAGAAAAATTGAGCCGTATTGTCCGTACAGTATCTGTGACTTTACAAACGACCCAATGGAATGGCCAGAGGTGTCATTCCTGGCACTCGATTTTCGCAAATCTAGGGACCGTCTCTAAAGTTACATAAGACATTGGTACACTTTTCTAACTTAAATAGCATTTGAGGAAAATTGCTTACAGTAACACAACCAACTGTGAAGTGTTCATGTAGGTCTCAGTGATAATGCACACATTTTAGATTTTTGATATTTATTAAAATAAACTATAAATTCATATCTACACTGTAAAAAACTTACTGTAGAAATTACAGTAACTAACTGACTACAGTTCACTGTAAAAAACAAAAAACAAAAAAAAAGAGAGATGAAAATCAACTGAAGAGAACTGTAAATTGACAGTTCATTACTGGCAGCAACCACAGCTGCCAGTATTCTACTGTTATTTTCAGGATGTCATGCCAGTAAAGCAATATGAATCGAACTGAGTTGAAATGAATAACTGATTACTAAGCAATTTGATTGGATTATTATCTTTCTTTCTTTTTTCAGATCGAATGCCATCAATGCAGGAGGTGGTTTCATGTGCCTTCCAATGACAGACAGCCAGTTCAAGAGAGCTCAAAAGGTTGACTGGAAGTGCTGCCTATGTAAATAGTTTTAAATTCTGCAAATCGTCTAATATATTACAGTTATTTAATGTAAAGTTTCAGGTTTGGGTTGGGGGAGGGCATTGGGAAAATTAAAAATATGAAGTTACACAGTTGTCATTGTTTTTTCCCCCATTGTTATTTAATGGAACTGCCAATTTTACAATTTGTGCATATAGTTTTACAGTAACTGAAAAGTGAAGCAAACCAATTACAGTAAACTTTACAGTATATTTTCTATTGTTTTAAAATGCATTACTCAAGAAAGGACCAAAAAATGAATACAATAATACAATATTTTAGTTAAACAATATTACACTGTAAATACATTTACAGCAAGTTAAATGACATGGTAAAATAAAATACAGTATTTTTGCTACAAAATAAAATTACAGTAAGTTGTGTGAACTGCTGCCAGTTAGTTACTGTAATTTCTACAGGAAGTTTTTTTACAGTGTAGATATGATTTTACCGTTTATTTTAATAAATATCAAAAATCTAAAAGGTGTGCATTATAACTGAGACCTACATGAACATGTTACAGATGGTTGTGTTACTGTAAGTCATTTTCCTCAAATGCTATTGAGCTTTAAATTGACATATTTTGTGCTTGAGCCCATATTCGTAAAGAAAAAAATTGCAATATTTACATATGATTTGACAGTTTGTTTTAATAAATATAAAAAATCGAAAAGGTGTGCATTATAACTGAGACCTACATGAACATGTTACAGATGGTTGTGTTACTGTAAGTCATTTTCCTCAAATGCTATTGAGCTTTAAATTATGATATATATTTTGTGTTTGAGCCCATTCGGTAGTGAAATAAACAACATATTTACATATGATTTGACAGTTTGTTTTAATAAATATAAAAAATCGAAAAGGTGTGCATTATAACTGAGACCTACATGAACATGTTACAGATGGTTGTGTTACTGTAAGTCATTTTCCTCAAATGCTATTTAAGTTAGAAAAGTGTATACCAATGTCGTATGTAACTTTAGAGACGGTCCCTAGACTTGCGAATATCGAGTGCCAGGAATGACACCTCTGGCCATTCAGTTGGGTGGTTTGTAAGGTCACAGATACTGTACGGACAATACGGCTCAATTTTTCTATGTATCTTGCTCTGTTGAACGGCAAAAGTGACTTTGCTAGGTTATACTGGATTTACACCGCGTCCCCAGCTATCACAAGACCCGACCAAGTCCATGGTTGACATCCTCTCATTAGCATGTTGTGCAGAGGAAAAATAAATGCGGAACTACATTCAGAAATAAATGAGTGATCAAAGGAAAATAAATGGGATGAGTTTAGCATTTCCTTAAACATTTTCCATTTGCCCACCAATTTATTTTATTTATTTGCCCAGTTTAATCACATGTTTAATTATTTCTATATGTATTTAAACAAGAATTTGTGTATTTATACACTCATTTATTTATTTGCATATTTATTTATTTATTTATTTGTGTATTTATTTATTTATTGTTTTTGCAGGTTTCGTCCTCCATAGCACCGCAGCTGACTCGTCAATAAATGAGTATAAAACAGCGTTTCCAAGCACCTGTCGCTTACTGATTGTTTGGAATTATAAATATGAGCGTAGTTCGTCTGTTAATATCACATGCACTTTTTTGTTTGTTGTTTTTTTAGTTTGTTACTCAGACGCAGGCAGTGGAATAGCCAAAACAACCGCATAGCCGCTCTTTAGTGTAGATGCATGTTGGTTTTATCAGACGATGCCGCGATTATAAATGAGTGACTCCTGGTTAACATTAAAAGGGGTCGTGTTTAGTCACTATTTAGTGTGGTATTTTTTGACAATATTCACTCATCATGACAGTAAAATAGGGCATTCTAAGTCAATATACTGCAGTATTTCCTCTCTCAATCAGTAGAAAATATGGTTAACACCCGGTCATGCATGAAAATAAAAATACCGTCATGTACCGTGAAACCGGTATAATTTTGAAAAATACTTTGATATAAATGTTTGGTCATACCGCCCAGCACTAACTGCAATCATATTAATATGCATCAGTATGCCTGAAATCATCTGCAATAGCTCTTACCAGTTGCTAAATGCAAGCGGACTGTACGTGTCATGTACAGATGCTCGGCCCTGCCGAAACACATGTAACTGACTACAACACAAACACAGCATCACAGTTATCACTTTAGATGCTTCTTCACTCACCATGTAGCGACGCACAAGAATAATTGATTATTTCTCTTTATGTGCCGCAAATTTCTTTTAATATTTCTGTTTTGTAGTAATCAAGAGAAGTGGCATCGCTGAAGAAATGGCAGATGTCCTCAGACACCTGTGAACACTGAGCAGTGCTTGGAGTCCAAGACAGTGGACATCATCTTTATTATACCGGTACTTCTCTGACTGGGCTAGCAAGGAGCAGTTAGAGTCAATGAGAAAGTTGGTAAGTTCAAGTAAATATCAGCATGACCATTTCACCATGTTATTTTCTGCAGCAACTGGGGGAAATCCTAACTGAAGGGACCTAATATTCCCAAAACTTTATCCATTAAGCAAAGAGCTGCCTTGATCTCACACAGCCTACATAGTGTACGTCCGAAGTCCTGCATCAAACAACTGCAATTGAAATGGGAATGTAAACACACAGCTTTCCTCAGGTATTTAATAGGCTATAGTGGTTTGAATTTTTGCTGTCACAGACAGATAGATGATATAGAGTAGACGACAGATAGATAGAAAAACATTACCCCATTGCCCACAAGAGGGAAGTGTTTGCTCATCTTTTAGAGCAATGTGCTAGTAATGAATGAAAACACTATCAACACGGTTACACTATACACTAGAAACACAGTAAACTCTGTGTGACACGTATAGGGCTACAATAGCCTACAAACTGAAATATATTTTGATTCTGACTTTACTGTTTGACAAATAGCTTAATATTTGTGCAATTAATCCAAATTTAATTAATCTCTGAGTTCCTCACAAACATGAGACTGTCCATAGTCTACATGATGTGTGAGAGAAAGATCTAAGAATAAAAGCTGGCACTAATGATGCCCACTCACGCAGAGAAAAATCAATTAAAATTGAAAACAAAGGCACAATAATCATAATAACTTATCTCCTGCATCCTGTTTTGCATATTGATATTACACAAATATTTGCACAGATGACAATAATTCATTCAGTAATTTCATGGCTCACAGTTTCCCATTTTAATGAAGGCAGAAAAATGATCTCTGGAACCAACAAAACAGCTTCATATAAATACTTCCACTCTGTGTGATCAAACAAAAATATATTGTGTTATATTATAATTAACTCTAATGAATCTTCTCGCTTTACCTTATGTCTTGTAGGGAAATATCACTGTGTGCAGTATCTCTCGAGCCTGTTTACACGGTGGCGTTCAACAGAGCGTTCTCCACACAAACACACCATGATACTGTCAAGTGCTTCCTGTACACTGACACCTCCATGTCCTTGCAAGGCTGAACCATGTTATAATAAGATTCAGGGTTACATGGTGGCACAATGCTGTCAAACCCCTTCCAAATTCCACCTTAAAGACCTCGTGGTGTTCTGTTTTTCTGCAGATATGATCAAACTACAGCTACAAATAGAGAGCCCTACAGCAAAAGTGCACATGCTGTATTGTTCCAGCTATACAGATTGTTGGGTCGTGTTTATCAAAATTTAAGCGAATCAGGAGGAACAGGAGGAAAATAGCCACTCATGCCTCCTTTTGCTGCTCTTTGGTTTTCTTCATTCAAGTCCATGTCATTTACAGCTACTCATTTTAAAGTGTAAATCGACAGAGCCTTGATGGTTTGGAGATGCAATTTCAACCGTTCTCTCCTCTCTCCTGCTGTCACCCATGCGTTATTAGATGCTTTTCCCCTTCTGCCTTTCTCACTGTCTATCTCTGACAAATCTCTGTGCATCTGACCAAGAGCTACGGCCTCTGCACACCAGCCTCTTTGCTTAAGATGTAAACGGTGAAGAGTAAATGGCTTTCACCATTCATTCTTCTAGTTATTCAGGCATATCCAATTCAGAAGTGTGCTTTATAAATAATTCTCTGCTATTGTGGCTTTTTCTCGGGTGACACTTCATGCCTTTACAGTGCATGTATACCACCTCTTTAGATGTATTGTATAGGTTTTGCTGTGTTTGATGTTTGAAGTTTCAAAGCCTTCCTTTTTTTTCCTGAGGTCCTTATCTCAAAGATCCAGCCCCTGCACCTTTGATAGATCTTGTTTGAAAAGCTCCTGCAAAATCTTGTTAGTCCTTGAATGTTCTTGTTAGATTTTTCCCTTTATTGCTTTTTGGCTGATTTTAGATTTTATTTATTTTTTAATTAACATGTATGGTTGATGCTGCATGTTTAATTGCACATGCTCACTTCCCTATTTTTACATTTAGATTTTAAGTGTACTTTTAAGTGAGCGTTAGATGACATCAAATGTAATCTTTAAAAATCTTATTAATTTAATAACACTATTAAATGTAATCACTAGCTAATCAATAAAATAAATAAAAATCAAACTTTTTTAAATGTATTATAATGTTGTGATACCTAAATTAGTTTTTAGCATTTAAAGGGGTCATATGATGCGATTTTAAATTTTTCCTTTCTCTTTGGAGTGTTACAAGCTCTTGGTGCATAAAGAAGATCTGTAAAGTTGCAAAGACTAAAGTCTCAAATCCAAAGAGATATTCATTATAAAAGTTAAGAGTTAACCACGCCTACCTAAAACGGCTCGTTCTAACATGCCCCCACATATCTACGTCACGATGTGGGAAGATTTGCATAACGCCAGCCAAATGTTCACGCAAAGAAAGAAGGTATAACTTTTATTCTCGCTGTAGTATTGTTGCCGCCGCCATGTCGTGAAGAGCTGTGTGTTTCGTTGTGAAAGCGAAACTACTTTGTTTGGTCTTCCAAAAGAGGATGATATCCGCTTCGTGATGCCTAGAGCTGATCTGTGCTGGTCGCTGAGGGAATACATCAACTTCGTGCTGTGGATTGCCGGATCGGCTTTCACCGTGGACGAAGCGGAGTCCAGTACGGGGTCGTCACATGTGGTTGCCGCTCCTTCGTCGAATCCACCCGCCGTGCTGTTCTCAAGCCCGCCCGCCGCCTCTGCTCACTCTAGCCCGGCCTCAGCTCACGCTAGGCTGCGGCTTCCGCTCACGCTAGACCCGCCGTGCTGTTCTCAAGCCCGCCCGCCGCCTCTGCTCACTCTAGCCCGGCCTCAGCTCACGCTAGGCTGCGGCTTCCGCCCACGCGAGGCCCGCCGTGTGTTTCGTTGTGAAAGCAAAACTACTTTGTTTGGTCTTCCAAAAGAGGACACGACTAGAAATCAGTGGTTAAGTTGTATTTACAACACCATTCCAGAACAGTTCAACCCAAATATTAATTTGTGTGCGTCACATTTTATGGAGGACTTTTTCCTGATGCTGGAAGAGTAGACTACAATGCCGGCTGTTCTGACTCACAGACTGTAAGTACGTTTTCATTTAAAGGATTTGCCACTGATGATTCAAACGCGAGTTTTGAGCAGTGTAGAGTAGCGTTTGTAGTTTGTCATTTCTCCGATCACAAATGCAGACATGGTTTTATGTTTACGCGGCGCGATGCAATGCAACGAGTAAAAAGACAGTATAAGTCATTATAATCAGTAATTATGTCTCCACTGGATGCAACAAATGCCTAGTTTATAATGGGTTTTAATGTTTTTGTCTCGTCGCTCCGGCCAAACACGGCATCAACAGTCTGGTGAGGGGCGTAACATTTCCTTCACATGCTTGAGGTATTTGGCCAATCACAACGCACTGGATAGCTGGCCAATCACAGCACACCTCGCTTTTCAGACCGATGAGCTTTGTAAAAATCGACTCGTATCAAAAAGGCGGAGCACAGAGGAGAAACAATAATGTACAGTATGTGGAAAATAAGTGTTTTTTTAACCTTAAACCGCATAAACGCATTTCATTACACCAAATACACAAAATAATGTTCTTTTAGCAACATCATAATGATCCCTTTAATACTTTTGAGCAAGAACTTAAATTGATCAAAGGTGACCGTAAAGACTAAAATAAAAAAATAAATAAATAAAGCTGTTTTACTGAATTTTCTATTAATTAAAGAATGTAAACATGTATCATGGTTTCCACAAATAATATTAAGCAACACACCTGTTTGCAACATAGATAATGGGAAATGTTTTTTGACCACCAAATCAGTATAGTAAAATGATTTCTGAAGGATTATGTGACACTGAAGTCAGAGTAGCAACGGCTGCTGAAAATTCAGGTTTGCCATCACAGGAATACCTAACATTAAAAGTGTATTAAAATAGAAAGTGTATTTATTTCAAATGGAGGTAATATTTCAAAATATATATTTATCAAATAATTGCAGCCTTCCAAAAGCATAAAAAAGTTACTAACCCCAAACTTTTTTAAAAGTATTGTGTAAGAAAGTCTTAGAATTTAAGTATAAGAAAGATAGAGAAATTTGATTCTCAGTGTTAAAAACACAGTAGCACAATGAATCATTAAAGTAGTAGTACACTGAATTGTCTTTATCACAAACAGATAAACTGTTTTTAATGTACTAAGTTAAAGTACATGATCTCTACTTTGTGTCCCTCAAGTGAATACTATTCTTTGGCTGTTATTGCATTTTTCCAGTTTGTTGACAAGGGGGCTATAAATAATTCATGTTTCTCTGAGGAGATGAGAGTGTGTTATTGCTTTTTGTCTTTTGTTTTTCAAATCCTCTCACACTACAGATATGTACAGATTGTATATTTGATGTCAGAAAGAAAGCTTATGATTTTACAGGCTATTTTTGTATGCATTGCTTGTGAATATTGTGAATATTGACAGAATCCACGGATCCACAATAAGCTAGATCAGTACTACATGACACTATGTGCTAGTTTGCTGATCATGTCACAGCTTTACATTTGTTCTTTATATAAGCTAATCTAACATCCATTTTATATGCATCTTCCTATATTGTCATGCTAAAATTAACAGCAGGGCAGTGAGAGTTCAGAGTAGGGCTGCACGATAAATCGCATGCAATATTTAACGCGCATCTTGTCAGAAAGCCAGTTCTGTAATCAGCGGTAAATCTCCATCACCTGCGGGCTTTCACATTGAGCAGCATTAACTACACAGAGCGTTGTTCACTGACGAGCTGCGCAAAAAATCGCGCGATTATGAACGTGGTTTTGCGCAACTCGTCAGTGAACAACGGCTCTGTGTAGTTAATGCTGCTCAATGCTGCTCAGGTGTTGGAGATTTACCGCTGATTACAGAACCGGCTTTCTGACAAGATGCGCATTCGATTTATCGTGCAGCCCTAGTTCAGAGCTGACAATAATAGTCACTGTTTCATCCACAGGCATATTTTTGTTTTTTTATATTCTACACTGAACAAAATTATAAACGCAACACTTTTGTTTTTACCCCCATTTTTCATGAGCCGAACTCAAAGATCTAAGACTTTTTCTATGTACACAAAAGGCCTATTTCTCTCAAATATTGTTCACAAATCTGTCTAAATCTGTGTTAGTGAGCACTTCTCCTTTGCCGAGATAATCCATCCACCTCACAGGTGTGGCATATCAAGATGCTGATTAGACAGCATGATTATTGCACAGGTGTGTCTTAGGTTGGCCACAATAAATGGCCACTCTAAAATGTGCAGTTTTACTGTATTGGGGGTCCAGGGGCCGGGGGTCCGAAAACCAGTCAGTATCTGGTGTGACCACCTTTTGCCTCACGCAGTGCAACACATCTCCTTCGCATAGAGTTGATCAGGTTATTGATTGTGGCCTGTGGAATGTTGGTCCACTCATCTTCAATGGCTGTGCGAAGTTGCTAGATATTGGCAGGAACTGGAACACGCTGTCGTATACACCGATCCAGAGCATCCCAAACATGCTCAATGGGTGACACGTCCGGTGAGTATGCTGGCCATGCAAGAACTGGGATATTTTCAGCTTCCAGGA
>NW_015505185.1:3578831-3647783 GCF_001515645.1 Sinocyclocheilus grahami | reverse complement strand
GATGGTTTCTGACAGTTTGTGCAGAAATTCTTTGGTTATGCAAACTGATTGTTGCAGCAGCTGTCCGGGTGGCTGGTCTCAGATGATCTTGGAGGTGAAGATGCTGGATGTGGATGTCCTGGGCTGGTGTGGTTACACGTGGTCTGCGGTTGTGAGGGCGGTTGGATGTACTGCCAAATTCTCTGAAACTCCTTTGGAGGCGGTTTATGGTAGAGAAATGAGCATTCAATTCACGGGCAACAGCTCTGGTGGAATTGCACACTCCCTCAAAACTTGCGACATCTGTGGCATTGTGCTGTGTGATAAAACTGGACATTTTAGAGTGGCCTTTTATAGTGGCCAGCCTAAGGCACACCTGTGCAATAATCATGCTGTCTAATCAGCATCTTGATATGCCACACCTGTGAGGTGGATGGATTATCTCGGCAAAGGAGAAGTGCTCACTAACACAGATTTAGACAGATTTGTGAACAATATTTGAGAGAAATAGGCCTTTTGTGTACATAGAACAAGTCTTAGATCTTTGAGTTCAGCTCATGAAAAATGGGGGCAAAAACAAAAGTGTTGCGTTTATAATTTTGTTCAGTGTAAATCAAGAAGTCACCCATGGGAGGACCAAATATAAGACCAAATATAATCAAATGTGCATATACAGTACGTACGCCCTCTGACGATGATATAAATAGAATCTGCTCTCGTGTTATGTTACAGAGTCAACAAATACCAGGTGCTTTTGATGGACAGGGGATCCATCAGTGTTTGCCCAGCTTCCAGTGAATATTGGCGAAATTGGATTCAGAGTGACAATTGAAGAGGGAGCTGGGGGCCGGCAGTTGTGTCATTAATGACCTCTCCATAACAGGTGTCTCGCCTATCTGACAGAAAGGAGGAGGAGAAGGTACGGAATGTATTTACAGGTCTGTAGTGGAGAAACCACAGAGCACTTCTCAGGAGATGACACTGTCACTCAGTGTCATCCAAACTCATTTACCATGTCATTTACTGTTGTCTCCAAGAGAGCCGAGACTGGGCTCCCAGTTGCGGTGAGGCTGGAAGATATCCTCAAACTGATAAGATGTGTCAGGATGATGTTTTATTTTGGGGTTTTAGGCACAGTGTGAAACCATGCCCATGTTGTCAAGGACTGAACTTTTCTGGAGTTTGTGAAAAGCACAACCTGCTTTCTCTCTTAGTTGCCATGTGATGTAGATAGAATTAGCGATGCACCGTGTATTAGTGTCATATTGGTTGTTGTCCAATTTTAATTAAAAAAATTTTTATACTGTGGATACATTGCCAGTAAGTTTTTTTTTTTTAAAATTTTTATACTGTGGATAAATTTCCAGTAAGTTTTTTTTTTTTTTTTTTTTTTTTTTTTTTTTTATTCAGTAAATGCATATTAAATTAATCAAAAGTGACAAATGTAATTTTTGATATTACAAAAGATTTCTTTTTCAAATACTGAAAAAGAAATGTGTCATGGTTTCTACAAAAATATTAAGTATCATAATTGTTTTAATAAGAAATGTTTCTTGAGTACCAAATCAGCATATTGGAAGGATTTCTGAAGGATCATGTGACACTGAAGCCTGGAGTAAAGAAAATTCTACTTTGTCATCGCAGGAATAAATGACGTGTTAAAATATATATTCAAATAAAAAAAGTTATTTTAAATTGAAATAATATTTCACAATATTATTACCTTTGCCATCATCTAA
The DNA here is from genome assembly GCF_001515645.1 of Sinocyclocheilus grahami. Lineage (NCBI taxonomy): Eukaryota > Metazoa > Chordata > Actinopteri > Cypriniformes > Cyprinidae > Sinocyclocheilus > Sinocyclocheilus grahami. Next base: position 3,646,065 of record NW_015505185.1, on the reverse strand, counting down.
AGCTCATATAAAGTTAATAAACTAAAAAACATAAATAATGTAATAAGACTGTAATATTTAGGAATTGATAAACTGAATGTTCATTTTATATAGAATACATTATGTTCTGGTGCCAAAAATGCACTTGTAGTTTGTAGTTTAAATTTTTTTAGGCAAAATGGATTTTTAATATAAATTATTTATCAGTTATCTACCATAAAATGAAAATAGTTATTAGCTTATTTGTATTGTCCAGAATTTTCATATTGATGCATCCCTGACAATTTGTGTGCACTGAAAACTTACATTGTACTTGAGTGGTTCATTACACAAAATAATACTGAATATCAACCACAAGCCTGAACAAGAATCTACTTTCATATTTTATGTCTATGGGAATAGATTTCCTTTCAGAAGATTAATGTCAGTTAATGTAATCAGTCACATGCCCTTGCAAGTACGCTGTGTGCTATTTGTTGTTTTCTAGTGAGCACTAAAGCAATTTCAGCCATGCTGCTTTACTATGCTGCAGTAGTGAGTGTATTATGAGGCAGTGATCAGGAATGAAATGACAGAAATGATACCAGCCTGTTTTTCTGCAGCACTCGATTTGGATGGCCTCAGTGAATGCTTTTAAAAATGACTCTGGTGGAGAAACCGATCACTTTAGTCCTGCTCATGACAGCAAACACTAATTACACAGCACAAATGCACACAACATAAGCAGGATTTAAAACCTTTCCCATATGCGCTGCATTACGATAGCATTTAACGTGATCCTAGAGTTTTGACTAGAAATAAAAATGCTGGTCCATCCATCCATTGTTCTATCTATGTACCGTTCTAACTGTGTATCATTCTATCAAGAATTTTATCCATCCATCCATCATTCGACGATCCATGTATCATTCTGTCTGTGTATCGTTCTATTTATCATTCTTATCATGATAGATAATGATATAGAATGATAAATAGAACAATACACAGATAAAACGATACATGGATCATCAAATGATGGGTGGATTGATGGATGGATGGATGAAATGATGGATAAAATGACCATCCGTTCGTCCTTCTGTCCATCCATCCATCCATCCATCCTTTGGTGGATTGATGGATGGATGGATGAAATGATGGATAAAACGTCCGTCTGTCCGTCCGTCCATCCATCCATCCGATTTTCAACTCATTTTAATTCTACTTCCATACATTTTAATTACAATTCTGTGTCATGCCTACCTCAATTCAAATGCAGGAATTGAACTGGAATTTAAAAGGCATTTTTAATTAAATTCAATATTAATATTAAAAACGCTGTCTCCTATCCCAGACAGGGATAAGGAGAGATTTCAGGAGTGTTCAGGAAACCTATTTGCAAACATAATTTTCATTTGGTGGCTCAGAAATTACACGCTGCAACTTTAAGTAATAAAGTGCTTTCAAAACTGAAGTATTCACTCAGCCTCTCTCAAGCTGTTGAGTTGTTTATGCATATCACAGTGAAGAAGTCCTTCAAAATGTGTCTAAGAATAGTATGCTAGAACCGCCTTTTATCTAGAAAACTTGCATTGCAGATTAGCACACACTTGCCTTTTTACTACATTGAGTATTTAAAAAAGCCCTGGATTTGTAAAATAACTGCATCCTTTAGAAGATTAAAGAATGGATTTGCAGGCATCCCTGAAATACTGAGGCAAAAATTAAAGCCAAGCCATTAAAAAGCACCTGTTTGTGAGGAAAAATTGAATCTATTTGAAAAGCCACTCAGAAACCAGACAGAGCTGCCCCAGTTTACACAACTTAACTAAAAGCATGGATTGTTTACTTATTTATAGTTAATAAACTGAGGACAAGTATCAGTAGAGTTGATCAATGTGCTCTTGCTCTTCTGTTACCATGCACAGTCCTTGATGTTGAATAAAAGCCATTGAGAATACATAATTTACCTGAATTTCTAATTCAACTATGATATTTTTCCCTGTGCTAAACAGAGTATGATTTAAATTATTGACAAGGAGACGCATGAATGAAATGTTTGAATTTCTTCTCAAATGTGCTTACGCCAGAGGGTGTTTTCGAATCTAGGGTTCATGGTCTGAGACTAACTGCCAGAGCCGGGAAACAGGAGTGCAATTAGCACTTAAATATTTTTTATTAGGCCTATAAGGAATGCTAATTATAGAACTCTTGAAGTGGAAATTTCCAAATGAAAATCATTTGCCAGCTTTAAGTGGGTCAATTAGGGGAAAAATATTGTAAGACTGTTCTAGTCAAGAAATTGCTTTTCAGAGTGAGTCCTGAATTAGCACTGAGAAATAGCTACTGACTGTGTGTGATATGCATAAATGGGGCTTACAGTACCTCTCTGACCTGTTCATTCTGTTTCAGCCAGTCCTGTGAAGAACAAAAGAAGCAAGCTGCAATCCAAAGCCTCATAAAGAGCTAAAAGCATAAATATTCGGTCTAACCTGCAGTCTTAATTTTCTGAAAATTGCATGATTTATCTATAAAATCACAACTAAAATTGTATAGCTATAATTTACACCAAGTGATATACTGTAGCTACAATAACCAATAATAACATTTTTCAGCTCATTCAATCAAGAAAATGCTATACATAATTATACAACATTACAATCGTTTCAGTCCTCTAATCTGATGGCGCATGGTGTATTTTTTATAACAGAACAGCAGTTTTACACTGTTTATCACTTTATCAAAAAAATATTGGAACAATTGAAACAATTTTCATTCAGAAGTTGCTAGTAAATTCTACAAATAATTGTTAAATAATAAAGAATTCATTAATAAAATAATAATAATAATTAATAAAAAAGGCAAGTAACACAGTGAATTAAACATGAAATTTTGAAGTAGAATGACGGAAACAGTAATTTCTTGTGAAACACTCCAATAATATATATATATTTTTTACATTTATTTTAAACAATTTAATAATTTGCCTACAAGTTTTTAATGCATGTATTTATTCATTTATTTGTTTATTTTATTGAGCAGGTCTTATATAGCAGCCATAATGTGGTCAAAGTGTGATTTGATTTTTTGAAAACAGTTTGCTTCATTGGTGTTACGACTGAAGCAATACAAAAATAGTAATTATACGCAAATTTGAGTGCAATCATAAACGATCATATCCCTTTCTCATGAGCTGTTTTTCTGTTGAACACAAAAGTTCCACTTTCATAGACTATCAATGAAATGGTACTGAGCTGCATTACATCTATATGGAAAAGAGGTACTTGGTGGTGTCTGCCTTCTTTGAATTCACACCCACATTTCATTTTTCCAATGAAGATCTAGAGCCACAATAATCTATCCATCATTGCTAAGGGAAAACAAACAACTATACCCTATAAACTGGAGTTGAAAAGTGTGGCGCTAAAATAAGATGATTGGACTTCCTATCTCTGGGGGATGTATACATGTGCTTTAATATTCATGAGTGCATATTTATGTCTGCATGTTTAAATAACACAGCGGCTCCAGCCTGATCTGCCATGCATCTGCCATTAGCCAGGGTCCTTCCTCTTGTTTTATCATTTTGTTTACTTCTATGATTTTTTGAATAATTCATAAAGTTGAAGAGCTGGGGGCAGTGACATGGGAATGCGGAGAGTAGCCAGCAAATGACAGCCATATGAAGCAGATATATTGAAAAGGGGTTTCCCGACTGATATAGCCAATTCAGCAAACTATTTAGAGCACACTTGAATGTGTCTGAATGTCTTTTCTTAAATATCAAAACCAAGTGGCACAAAACATTTTTCAAGCTAAAAGTTTGTGATAATGACATTTCAAATGGAAAAGGCTTGTTGTTTGTGGAATTTGGTTTGATTTTGCATCTAATGCAGTGATATTCAAAGTGTTTTTAACAGTCCAAATACTTTTTGGGAACACTTCATGCACCAGAAGGCTCAGCTAGACTCGTGTACAGAATATAAATCATGATCAGGCCTGCAGATGGGTTGATTAGAAGTTTTAACTTTTTACTCGAATACATAAATATACTTTTTTTCAGTTATACTTTGTTGCATGCACCTTACAAATATTAGCTACATAATATAATAAGCTACAATAGTAGCAACAGCCACTTGTAATTGCATAAAATTCCACAACCTAATTACATATTTTAATTAATAACATTCGTAGTTAATGCTGTAATATGGATGCTAAAGCATGGGCTTGTGTTATATAAGAAATACTATTTAATGAACAGCTACACATGTAGTGGCTTCATGCATTGCATTCAGCATGAAATTGTTCGAAGCATGAAAATTTTACAAGAGCTCATAAAGGGCTTCCATCAAAGCAGTAAAAAGCCCTGATTACACAGCAGCCTCGTACTGAGTGATTGTACATGTTTTCTGAGAAGAAATCTGTATAAGTGCTTTAGCAGGATTCTATAAGTTGTTTAATATAGTCTGTGCCTCAATTTAGTGAGTCGAGTTAGTGTGTGTGTATACACAGTTTCATTTCCCTTCTTTTTTTCTTTTAAAATGAGTTTATGCTAAAATGACTGCATTGTTGTCATTTCACCAATTCTGACTGCTGTCATAGAAAATTAAGATTTTTAGATGATTTAACTCTGCATTGCAGAAGTTACTTTGAAAATAAAAACTGTGGGAACTTAAGTACTGTACCATCGGTTACATTTGCACTATTTGCAATATCTCTGACCTTAGCTATGAAGGTTGCCTTTGATAGACGGTCTGTATCTTTTCCTCTGACCAAAGACATATGGAATATCAGATATGCATTTAAATGTTTTTTTCCAAACCCTTCTTTTTTTCCCTTTCTGACTCGGGCAACAAAACTCTCCTTTGACATAACACAAGGATCTCTGCGGTTAGGAGACGGGAGCAAGCTACCTAAAGCCCTTTAATAAATGGCTGTTGTTGTTCACGCTGACACCACAGGACCCAGGTGGCATGAAGCTGCCTGTTCTGTGTTTTAAATGTTACTTTTTTTTTATATTGACTACATACTCTTCCTGCAGTAAAGCTATTCAGATGTTCACATCAAAATTAGGCATCAAGAGCAAATGCGTCATTAGCGTTTCACTGTTAAATAATGCTATTCTAATATAACAATAATAACAAATCACTCTGAAAAATGTATCTAGCCTTATGTTAAGTGCTCACTGTGTCAACCACTAGAAGGCAAAGACATATGGAATATCAGATATGCATTTAAATGTTTTTTTCCAAACCCTTCTTTTTTTCCCTTTCTGACTCGGGCAACAAAACTCTCCTTTGACATAACACAAGGATCTCTGCGGTTAGGAGACGGGAGCAAGCTACCTAAAGCCCTTTAATAAATGGCTGTTGTTGTTCACGCTGACACCACAGGACCCAGGTGGCATGAAGCTGCCTGTTCTGTGTTTTAAATGTTACTTTTTTTATATTGACTACATACTCTTCCTGCAGTAAAGCTATTCAGATGTTCACATCAAAATTAGGCATCAAGAGCGAATGCGTCATTAGCGTTTCACTGTTAAATAATGCTATTCTAATATAACAATAATAACAAATCACTCTGAAAAATGTATCTAGCCTTATGTTAAGTGCTCACTGTGTCAACCACTAGAAGTTGAAAATGAGATCCCAAAAATGAACTTTAATGGCTAATATTGCCTTTGGGAGCAGAATCATATGATTTTAGAGAGCCAATTATTCCGGCTTTTTATCTTAAAGACCTTAGATGCTAAAGCAATTTTGGGCTAGTAATTATGCAGTAATTATGCAGAGCATGCTGAAATAGCTTTTCAGTAATTTATACACCTGTATTAATGTTATTTGTAAAGGAGGTAAAAATGGTGGCCACTATCAAGTTTTAAGAGAATTATAATATACACTGTAGACAAAAATAGCAGACTAATGCAGTCTCTGTGGAAGCACCATTTAAAAAGTAAAAGCTCAAGTGTTTTCTGATTAATGGTGCTATCTCCATTTTTTTCCACGCTTGACTAAAGTCGTTGAAGTCAATTAATTTTAAATGCAATGAAGACTGAGAATCACTGAGACAGCTGGTCTTGATTTTGCAGTATATGATGATTATATACATTTGTAATGGGTATTTAAAGGGATAGTTTACTCAATATAACATTCTGTCATTATTTACTAACCCTCATGTCATTTCAAACATGTATGACAAAATAAATATTTTTAAATATAATTGTTTAGAACATTTCTTTTGAATTTAGGCCCAATGAATGGGGTCTGAAGCTTTCAGGCATCATAAAAGCAAAAAAGAGTATTATAAAAATATTCCATAAAACTTGAGAAAACTACACAATATTCCAGGTCTTCTGATGCCATATGGTAGTGTGATAAACAGCTCAAAAAAGTTATTGTTTACTGAAAATCATAACATCTGCCCTAACTCCCCTTTGTGTGCATTGTGAAAGATTGTCAGTAAACATAAATTTACATTTTATATGATCATATGATATATGATTTCAGAGCATGTTGTAATTAACTAAAAAAAAAACTACAACTAAAACAAGTAAAACATTTTCGATAATTTAAATAACGCTGAAACAAAATAAAATACAAATATTAGATTAAACAAACTTAATACTTAAGTTAAGCCTAACATTTTTCTTGAAGAGTAACTGAAATATAAAATAGTACAAAAATACCACATAAAAAATACTATCTTGGAAAAAAGTCAATTGATTTTAGAGTCTAAATGTCTACTACAATTATTCAAAATTTCATGGAAGAATTTCATTTCGGTGTGATATATTCTTTAAGACAACTTCAACAACAACAAAAAAGCTGAAAAAAAAAAAGAAATCTGAATTGTAAAGATCTTACATTATTTTATGGAGGCCGACTTAACTCCCACCCTTCTTATTCATCTCATATTTATTTAGGATGTCAGTGTGTGTGAGACTGTGGTCAGGAGATGGATGCACCACGTGAAATAGCTCATGCTGATGGCTCAATGCAAACATCTCTGTTGACAAGAATGAATGTAAATATAAAACCACAATGTTAAAATTACAATGAATCACTTCTGATATCTGAGCAGTGTAGTCTCCCTACTGAAACAGTTTAGTTATTTCAGGGTGATATTTGTATAAAAACAGATTAGCAAAAAATTCAGAAGAGATGAGCCGCGTTCTGCATGCTAAAACGTCCCCTGTGATGAACGCAATACAGTGTACAGGCAGGGATCAATGTTGACTGTTATTAGGATAATTAGCTTTTGTCAGAGACATGAACAGATACTTTTTGGGCCAATTATTCACCACCTGCGCATTTTATATATGCAAACACCTCAGATAGTCAATTAATTAAAACTTTTCAACTTTTACACATTCTTCACACAACAACAATTGTGTGAAGAATGTGTGTGTGTGTGTGTGTGTGTGTGTGTGTTTTAAAATTTTATCACGCTTTTCTATATTTTACATTTAAAAGTTTGGGATCTTTTTAAGATATTTTATTATTTATTTAAAAGAAATTAATTTTATTTAGCTGGTATATTAAACTGATCAAAACTGACGGTAAAATACATTTGTAATCAAAACACTTCAAATAGATGCTGTTCTTTTCAATCTTGAAGGAAAAATATGTGAGTTCCCACAAAAAATGTTAAGCAGCACAACTGATTTCAACATTGATAATAATAAGTTTTTTTTCTTGAGCTTCTAACAAATCAGCATATTAGAATGATTTTTGAAGGATCATGTGACACTGAAAACTGGAGTAATGACTGCTGAAAATTCAGCATTGCTATCACAGGAATAAAATGCATTTATTATTTTAAATTGTAATAATATTGCACGGTATTACTGTTTTTACTTATCTTTGATTATATAAATGCAACTTTCATTCAAAAACATAAAAAAATCTTATTGATCCCAGACATTTCAACAGTAATTTTTTTGATTGGCAACTTGATTGACAAATTGGACGTAACAAAAAAAATTTAGTTTATGAATCTTTAGTTTGTAAGAGTAATTTGTTCGCAAATCAGACATTGCGACTCGCTTTGTTTGTTGATGAATGCTTGCAGGACAGCCTCTGTGATGCATGCCAGTCTATTTTTGTAGTATTGTTAATTTCATATTTACCTGCCCCTAAATGTCACATAAAAATGAGCAGACTGTGTTTTGGCTGTTTTATATGTCACTCACACACTCCTCACGCTGGATCTGAATAGACAGTTCTTGGCCAGAATATGCACCAGATTTAATGCCAAATATCTTCGTCTGTCTTGTCTCAGACTGTCTTGTCACGCTGGGACTGAAAAGAGTACTGTGAGTTTGTGAGAGCTGCCAGCATGCAATAACAATTCCCAGAACTGCGAGTGTCTTAGCATATCGTCATCTATACCTGTCTGGCCTCATACTGACATAGTCCAATAGGGCACATCACATCCTCAGTCAGCTATGAGAAAGTATTTGCACCCAGCGGAGCACTCAATCAAACCAGAACAGGCTTACTGACACCAAAGCCACCATAACTCTCCTCAGAACAAGAGGCTTTTGCTTCGGTCCTGCAGTTACACTCGTCCTGGACTCCACTAAGATTCAGAGCATGTTCCCGCTCTCCACACCCACGCACCGATCAGTCTCTTGGCTAATGAGTCGCGGAGCTCTTGTGGCGTGATCGAGAACCCCAGCTATACCTCCACTCGTCTGCCGATCACGAGAGGTGAAGGGGAGGGTTGGTTTCTCCCGGTCTGAAACACAGCCAAGTCTTTTCATTACAAAAAGTGGTCTGACTCTTAGGCCGACTCACTCAGTCATTTCTGTCCACTGCAGAGCCATTACAATGATTGAGGTTAATTACGTAAATATTTCAGGTTGCCCGGCGCAATGCGTTTTGTTATTGTAGCACCAAAATGGAAAATTACACGCAGCTTGTTTGTTAATTCCGGCAATAAAGAAGCTCATTGTGGTGGCGCTGCCCTGAATCTCGATTCGAACCCACGCTTCCTGATTTGGAAGTGACATTTGCAATTTCTTTGGTGCAAGCTGAATGCAGCATTACTGAATAATTTTCCAAGTCGGCAATATGTCGTAGCTCGCTGGGAAGAATTCCAGCGCAGACTTGATCAGTGTGGCCGATTCATCACATTCCTGCTGTTCTCTTCAACAGAAACATAGATTACAACCTACAGCCTGTACATAAAAGAACCAGGTCAAGGACCAACATGATGGATGGGGTACATTTAAAACATAGTTTACAGCCACCCACTTCCAAGCTTTTTCAATGACAAACAAATCTTGAAGTCCCCTGACAGATATTCACTGCTTCTTAATTGATTAGCTGCTTCTCTCACCCGAACGGAGGAGGGCTAAATTAAAGAGTGGGTGTGTTTTCCTAACTGACACAGACACTTTGTCAGTGAAAGGTTATTGGCTCGTCTCCCATCCTCATGACCTGCCAACGCAATCCGATGGGGAGCCTCCGAATCCAACTTCTAATAATTCCTCCTTGGCAGTTTTAAGCAGGATCAGTGACCGAGGTGCTTGTGTGGAGGGGGCAGCTGGGAGCGAAGTCATTTAGATTCCGATCACACGCTGGATTTACCTCCCCCTATGCAACAACACGGATAACCGCTGCTTGTTTGTGCTGTTTGGGTAAATGGCATAGCCTGTCTTTTGTCACATGCTTTGAAAAATAAGGAGACGCATTATAGAACACCTTTTTATTGATGTCCAGCTGTTGTTGAACTTAGTTGGTGGCAAGTTGTTAGGCTTTTTGCTATTGTGAAGGAGTGTGGGCTAATAATATGAATACTGAAAGCTATTTTTGACATGCTCAATACAACCTAGTGTATTGTAGCAATACCTGCCTAAAGTCTTAGCAAACATGTTTTTGTATACATGAATATGTCATATTCATGTGTACAGATCCCTACTTATATGATTTTGTATTTAAACAATATAATTATTGTCTTGTACTAAAATAGCACTGTTAATATGTCTATTTGTGTGCGCATATACTGTAAAAAATGAGTGTAATTTTAACTAAAATATTGTAAAAATGCTACAGATAAAAACTGTTAATACCAAACTGTTTAACAAATACTGGAGTAATGCCTGCTGAAAATTCAGCTTTATATATTAATATATGTATTTTGTATATTTAAATAGAGAACAGTTATTTTAAATTGTAATTATATTTAATATTTAATAGTTAGAATAAGAGACTTTCAAACACACACAAAAAAATCTTACCCCAGACCTTTGAATGGCAGTGTGTGTGTATATATTGTTTTTTGTATTTTCTATAATATTTTTATGTGTTTGTGTGTGATAGAGAGTATGCGTTAGAGAAACTCTTCTGGGTTGTTGCCAGCTGGTTGTTATGCTTAAGTGTTTCTCAGGTGAGCGACAGCTTTGTCAGTCCCATATGGCTCTGTTCAGTCCGATGCTGTCAGAAGTGCAAAAGAGCTGTGAATAGTTTTGCAGTACTTCTTGGCAGCTGTTCCTCTCATGTGGGAGTTGTCAGTGCCATACTATGCAGGTAATTAGGAAATAATATCAACCGTTCCAAATATGTTGGTTTAATATATTTATTGCTTGTGTTTTTTTTAACTAATATATTTATTTATAACCATTTTTAATGATTTTCTAGAAAAAATACAGTCTTAATAAATCTATATAAAATCACAGCATTACTTTTACATTCTTCTGCATTCAGCTATAGGTAATATATTCAAAGGTAACTGGACTTTTCTGGAAATCAAGCAGGTCATCTGGCCTAGTCGAAGTGAGTGGAAAAGAATGGCCGGCCACCTTTGCAGATCTCACCAGGGAGACGTCTGGCATAATTACACCCACCTGCCTCAATGCGCCACCCACAAACCCCTCCAAGTTGGCAGGAGAAAAAGCGGAAACCAAGGTCAAATAATACACAGCATTGAGGAAAGCTAGCTGATGAAAAGAAAAGGGCTCAGCATGGGGGCTCTGACTCACTCTGACAGAATAGAAAATTGCTTGTAATATGCCTCCAATCTGAGCTTCCTGGCGGTGAATCACGTTAGAGGTTTTGTTCCTCATCCCTTGCAGCATCAATTAAGTGACTTTGAGAGATTCGGGCTGAATCGCGTGATGGCCAAAACGCATTAAAGAATAACAGAAATGTAACTGTATGGTTGATGGGGCCAGCTGAGCTTTTAAATAATGGTTACCAAGGTCTTTCTGCTAAATGGCATAAATAAATAAATAAAAACGCTGCTGACAGTAAAAGAGATCTGGCCAATTTGATTCTGTGGATATTGCATTTTCAAAATGATAAAACTGGCATCTGTTTGACTTGAAACAGCCTGCTAAATATTAGATAATCTACAACTGTGGGGATTTAGACATGTTGTTTTAATTTATGCAATGATAGATTTAAAGATCACAGTTCTCTCAATCCACAGATGGTGAAGTAAATTTAACTTTAAAGCCTGTTTCACACCACATGCGTGTTTATTTTGCTGGTCATATTAACAGGTCGCAACATTCCCACTATGCAGCAGTCTGTGCAAGCAAAACTGTGCTGGGTCGCAGGCTTTCGCCACTGAACTCAAACGTAGAATGTTTGAAGAATATTCAGTAAATGTGACTGAATCTTGATTATTTTTAGCCGTTTGGTTTGAAATAATTCTCAATTCAGTTTTCTATTGTGATACAGGAGATTCTGTCATTTTAAAGGAATAGAAAATTCTCTGAAAATGGATCTTCTGCAGTGAATGGGTGCCGTCAGAATGAGAGTCCAAACATCACAATCATCCACAAGTAATCATACTCCAGTCCATGCATTAACATATTGTAATGGCATTTTAACTGTATACCATCACTTCTGGCCACAATATCAGTCCATAATTCATAACAATGCTTCCTCCAATGAATAGCTCCATCCCCTGTTGTCCTCTTACATAAAAGTCCACGGACAAGTGTTTTTGCTTTTAAATGGTGCTTGACCTGTGCGTATTTCTCTTGATTTTGACAAGATGACTTTTACTGGGGGAAAAAAACAATATTATGGATAGAAGACTCCTATTTTAGCTTAGAAACAATGGTTTTTTAAGTTAAAAACATCCTGATAGATTGTTACTACAAACATGAAGCTTTATGTTTCACAAGACATTAATTGATGGACTGAAGTCATGTGGATTGCTTGTGGATTATTGTGATGTTTTTATCAGATTCTCATTCTGACGGCACCCATTCACGGCAGAGGGTCCATTGGTGAGCAAGTGATGCAATGCTAAATTTCTCCTAAACTGTTCTGATGAAAAGAGAAAACTCATCTACATCTTGGACTGGCCTGAGGGTAAATTTTCAGTGATTATTTTTAATCGCACTGCAGTTTATGTGCTTCATATATGCGGTGTGAAACGGGCCTAAAATGTAGGGAGTTCATAGAAATATGTTGTTCACAAATGCCCCTCTGCTTCACAGAAGTGCAGTAAAATCAACAAAATTAAGCTGTCTAGAAAGTGTTAGAACGTTTCTTCAGTCACAGTTTGACTTGAAGGTACAGTGCTATTCTCTGAGCATTGAGTGCGTATTTGTGTGAGTATGGAAATGGAACAGAGTAACCTTAGAATGACACACTTTTCAGGGCACTGCTCTCCACTGAGGTCCACTGAGTGGCATGCATGCTCATCGCATCGCTTCCTGCTCACTAGTTCATGTCAAACTATTTTGAAGGGGGCATTCGCCTTTCTGTTTCTGCTGCATTGAATCAGATATGTTTGAGTGATTCTTCAATTAAGGGCACTTTTAACAACTTCAGCTTTGTTTCGTCTACACAATCAAGGACACACAAGTCAGAATAATTGATCAACCATCTGATCTGGATACTGGATCCAGTACAATTTAAAATGTGTAATTTTGTAATTATAAAAATCTAAAATAAAATTAGACACAACATAAGTTTAAACGACGGGAAAAACGGTCGGTGCGCCCGGCACATGGTCTAAAAGGGTGGTCCCTATTCTCTTAATGAGTAATGGGTGTGTTTTGTGTTGGTTTAACATATGGAAATTCATTATCACCACGTAAGAAAAAAATATATAGAAAAGTTAGGATTTACCAAAGCGTGACTTTTTTGTGATATAAAATTGGAAATTATGACAGAAAGCTGAAACTATAAGATTCATAATTAATAATAAGAAATTCACTATGACATAAAAGGTCAAAATTAAGACAATTATTACATATGTGACCCTGGACCACAAAACCAGTCATAAGGGTCAATTTTGTTTTTAAATAATTGTGACTTTGTATGTTATAATTACGATTTTTTTTTTTTAGCTTATAATTTCAACTATTTAGCTTTGTCCTCTCAGAAAAATGGTTCTAAACAGTACCAGAAAAGGGTTCTTCAGCTTGTAACAATAGCAGAACCCTTTTTGGTGCCAAATAGAACCCTTTTTATAGGGTTCCATAAAGAACCATGCTTTAAAAGAGCTATATAGAACCTTAATGGTGCTATAAATAACCCCTTTAAAGAGAGTTTATTTTCATTAATATTGGTAAATTTATATAATTAATATTAGTATTATTAATATTATTTGTATATATTATTTATTACTATTGTTTTTTTACCCCTCTATCTGCCTGTCTTATAATATCTTATAGTGTCTATTAGGGTTTTCATAAAAACAACAGCATGTTGTGTCAATTAGGCATTTTTATTTTATTTAATGACATGTGAAACTATAGCAAAAATGATAAACAATTATGTTTATGAAGGCCAAAAGTAGTATGTGAGCACTTCACAATGCTATGTTTATGCATAAACCCAAGTAATAATAATAAAAAAACATCTAACAATATGGACCATAGATTCAATATCTTTGCTACTTAGTGGAGATGGGGAAAGAAGTATCCTTAACTGAACAGAGCTGTTCGCACTTACATGTTCTCTTAAACTAAAAAGAGAAAAAGACATGATTGGAAACCAGTTACAGTTTGAAAGTTAAAAATTATAGACATTTTAAGAAAGAAATTATTTACCTGTTGCGAGTGTGTTGACAGTTTTTTTTTTTGAGTGTAGCCTCTATTAGGGATTTACATTAAAACAACAACAAAAGCATATGTGAATTTTAATTGACATGAAATTGTAACAAAAATGTCAGTGTTCTTAATAACAGTTATTAGCTGAATACAATACATTAATAAATGACAATTGAGATTGAACATAAATAAATACATGAAGTAAAACACAAAATAAAAACCAAAAATAGATGTGATGAAGACAAAGTTCCAGTGAAATATCTTCACAATCCTCTATGATGCCTTTAAGTCCATCATTTTGGTGTGACTGAGTGGCAGTTTCTCTCTGCAGATGATGAGGTTATGGAATATGATGCATCTGAAATACACAATTGAGTTTAGAGCTGTCCATTTGTTTATGTAAAAAAAAAAAAGTCTATGAAGGCCAAAAGCAAAAATGGACAGAATGTGAGCCCTTCACAATGTTAAAAGGAAAAATTGATATAAAGTCACAGGAGTCATTTTATATATATATATACATTTTTTTTATTTTTTTTTTATATAGCTTTAATATTTTGACTTGGCATGTTTATGCATAAACTCAAGTAATAATTACATTTAATAATTTAGCAGATGCTTTTATCCAAAGCAATTTACAAATGAGGGTAATGGAAGCAATCAAAACAACAAAAGAGCAACAATATATAAGTATTGTGACAAGTCCCGGTTAGTCTTACGCAGTACACGTAGCAAGGTTTTATTTATTTATTTTATAATAAATAAACAGAATAAAAAGTAGATAGAAAAGAAATAGAATAGATATAGCTAGTGTTAGAGGGTCACGTTATTATAATTTTTTTATAATTAAAAAGAAAACAAGTAGATAGAATAGAAATAGAATAGAGGGTTCAAGTGTTAAATTAAATTTTAAAAAGTCTAACAATATGTATTATAAATTCAATGTCTCTGTTACTTAGTGGAGAAGTGGAGAAGGATCCTCAGCTTAACAGAGCTGCTCACACTTACAGTACATACATGACCAAAAAAACTAAAAAGAGAAAAGAGCATCTTTGTTTGGAAACCAGTTACAATTTTAAAGTTAAATTTGTATTTAAATTAAAGAATGAAATCATTTACCTGTTGAGAGTGTGTTAACAGTCAGTCTGAGCTCCAGAAAATCAGTAATGAGGTGCTTCGACTGTTACAGATTTGAAAAACAAAAAGGCAGGAATAAAGAACCCTAAACTCTAACACAAAGAACCATTTCAGCATAAAAGGGTTCTTCAGGATGCTGTGGTTCTAAATAGAACCGTTACTACATGCAAAGAACCTTTAACGAACCATTGTTTTTAGAGTGTGCCATAATTTTGGACTTGCATCACAATTTCAACTTTTTTTGTTTATTATTATGACTTAGTATCTCTTAATTTTGACTTTTTATGATTTACCAAAAATGGGCTTCTTGTGTAGTTTCAAAATATTTTTTTTATAGGGAATTTGTCCAGTCATAAATATTTCAGTTCGTCTTGTGCATACATACCCATAGAGTAAATGCACCAAGTAGAGAGACATTTTACACATCCATCAACTTTTGAACAGTCTTTTCCTTTCTGTCAAAGTTGTGTCTGCAGTTGTGTCCACACTGTGAAAAATGGCACTGTCTGGATGAACAAAGTGGGATGATTCCATTGTCCCCACCAGGAGATTTAATGGTTTTCTGTGACAAAGCTAAATGATGCTTCCCCACTCTCTCTCTCTGTCTCTCTCTGTCTGTGTGCGCTCTGCAACCTACCATACGCCTTCTGTAATGTGACACTGTGTTGTTTGCATTACAACAGATGTGGCTTGTATATACTTATAGGTGTTTGAAAGCATGCATGTTTTTCACCACATAATTATATTAACACAATATGTAGAATGTGTAGATCTAATACGTTTGTTGTCTAAGGCAGCAATTCATCTCATCAGGGTATTTGTACATACCGCCTCTGCATATTAGTTGTTATAGGTAATTATCTTACTTCTTCATTTTGTTTACTTGAAAAAGCGAGTTGTAGTTTATTACCATATAATTTGATTTCAGTTGTGTAATATTGTTTTTAATTAAAATTGTTGTAGTGTTTCAAAGAAGCACTCAGGCACTTTTAATAATAAAGTTTATTACTGAGTCAACTGTAAAGTCACTGTCAACGCTGAAGGGCACCAACAAAACAAGGATGTTAGCATAACTAAACCTGGTTTTTGACTAATATTTTGATTCTTCACTGAGCATTTTAGAGAAGGCCTGTATTATAATTTAGCATTTTCATATTACTCAGATTGAGTTATAATTCCTAATTCAGTTCCAAATGGCACACAATACTAAAGCTAAAATATATTTAAATATTTAATTATATATACTTATGATATGATATCCAATTATTAAGAAAATGGAAAAGTATTTCTGACATTCTGCCATGAAAAAAGCCAGAGGCTTCCCGCCTATTAACTGATATATTATATAGAGTCTATGTAACTGTAATCTTATCCTGCATTTTTTAGTATGATTCATATCTGTAAGATCACCCAGGATCGCTTTGACCCCTTAAGCGTAAACAACCTACCACACAGTAAAAAGACACAGTCCCCATTGGATTTGATCTGTTATCTACTGCGGAACTGAAACACGCAACCCTCGCTCACTTTTTGTCTCTCTGAGACGGTTGTGGTTGTATGCTTTGCCTAGGTGCCTTTGGGCGCCTGTGCTTGATCTTCAGTGGTTCACTGAGAACTTATGACTGCACTTTGTTCCCCTGCCACTCGTTTGGCACGTTTTCCCTCGGCTGCCTCGAAACTTGCAGCAACAGCGGTGAAGGGCAAAGCCTCTTCACGAGATTATCAATTCAAACATATCCTATGCATTGTTACTGCTACCTCTCAAGCACTCTCTGAATTTAAATGAAGTTTCTAGGCAATTATTATTCATTGGATTGCTAGACATTTAAACACCTTATTAGAATGTGCATAAAATCAGACTTAAGGGAGAGTGCGGAAACTGTGTTATTTTACAGATTATGGAGTTGATTTAGCAATTGTTGCAGGTATTGTGGTTAGACTCATCGGAGCATTGCGAACAATTCCCGATGATAGCGTGCTGCTATTTCCATAACAATGACACATAAAAACATTCCTCCTGAGAAATCAGTTCATTTGTTCATCACTCTCAGACTTGATGTACGTTACGGGTGTTTTTTCTGAAATGAGGGAATGAAAGTATCGCTTAACAAACCATAGTAGCATAATAAATCTCTGCAATGCAGTCCTGGCCATTTTTAACAACAACTGCGGCTAAAGCCTTATTACTTTTAAATTGCTAATCAGGGGAACAATATAGCTTTTAATTCCATAGGGTTTTAGAGAAAATATATATTCTCTCTCTCTCTCTCTCTCTCTATATATATATAGTCATATGGATTTAATATACTTATAGGTGTTTGAAAGCATGCATGTTTTTCACCACATAATTATATTAACACAATATGTAGAATGTGTAGATCTAATACGTTTGTTGTCTAAGGCAGCAATTCATCTCATCAGGGTATTTGTACATACCGCCTCTGCATATTAGTTGTTATAGGTAATTATCTTACTTCTTCATTTTGTTTACTTGAAAAAGCGAGTTGTAGTTTATTACCATATAATTTGATTTCAGTTGTGTAATATTGTTTTTAATTAAAATTGTTGTAGTGTTTCAAAGAAGCACTCAGGCACTTTTAATAATAAAGTTTATTACTGAGTCAACTGTAAAGTCACTGTCAACGCTGAAGGGCACCAACAAAACAAGGATGTTAGCATAACTAAACCTGGTTTTTGACTAATATTTTGATTCTTCACTGAGCATTTTAGAGAAGGCCTGTATTATAATTTAGCATTTTCATATTACTCAGATTGAGTTATAATTCCTAATTCAGTTCCAAATGGCACACAATACTAAAGCTAAAATATATTTAAATATTTAATTATATATACTTATGATATGATATCCAATTATTAAGAAAATGGAAAAGTATTTCTGACATTCTGCCATGAAAAAAGCCAGAGGCTTCCCGCCTATTAACTGATATATTATATAGAGTCTATGTAACTGTAATCTTATCCTGCATTTTTTAGTATGATTCATATCTGTAAAATCACCCAGGATCGCTTTGACCCCTTAAGCGTAAACAACCTACCACACAGTAAAAAGACACAGTCCCCATTGGATTTGATCTGTTATCTACTGCGGAACTGAAACACGCAACCCTCGCTCACTTTTTTTCTCTCTGAGACGGTTGTGGTTGTATGCTTTGCCTAGGTGCCTTTGGGCGCCTGTGCTTGATCTTCAGTGGTTCACTGAGAACTTATGACTGCACTTTGTTCCCCTGCCACTCGTTTGGCACGTTTTCCCTCGGCTGCCTCGAAACTTGCAGCAACAGCGGTGAAGGGCAAAGCCTCTTCACGAGATTATCAATTCAAACATATCCTATGCATTGTTACTGCTACCTCTCAAGCACTCTCTGAATTTAAATGAAGTTTCTAGGCAATTATTATTCATTGGATTGCTGGACATTTAAACACCTTATTAGAATGTGCATAAAATCAGACTTAAGGGAGAGTGCGGAAACTGTGTTATTTTACAGATTATGGAGTTGATTTAGCAATTGTTGCAGGTATTGTGGTTAGACGCATCGGAGCATTGCGAACAATGCCCGATGATAGCGTGCTGCTATTTCCATAACAATGACACATAAAAACATTCCTCCTGAGAAATCAGTTCATTTGTTCATCACTCTCAGACTTGATGTACGTTACGGGTGTTGTTCATTTAAAAAAACTGACAAACAGCCAAAGTTGTTGAAAAACAAAGTGATGAGCCATGATCTAGCTTTGCTTGCAAAGACTGAGATGCTCCTTTTATACCCAAACATGATACCTTGACCTATTACCAATTCACCTGCTTACTGTGAACTGTTCCAAAACAGATTAACATGGATATTCTATAACCTTTTCATTTTGCCACTGTCCCAACTTTTTGGAATGTGTTGCAGCCGTCAAAAACTAAATTTGTTCATATTTACAAAATACATGTATGTGGTCAGTGAAAACTTTGGAAATCTTTTCTTTGTACTTTTGTCAATGAAATAAAAGTTAAAGAGAATGAACAAATCACAGATTCTTGATTTTATTGCATTTTTCTAAACGTCCCAAATTCTCAGGAATTGGGGTTGTAGTTCAGTTGTTTGTTACAATATGCTTGATTTATGCTTTATTTTGGTCTGTGAAAAAAATGTCAGAACTTTATTTATATTTTCAATTACATTACAGATGGATACAGATGATGACTGGGTTTCTGTCTTTGAATGATCAGCATGAAGGAATGTAAGTCCTGTGACATCATGTTACTATTATAATTCTATTTAAATTAGTACTATATTTTCCATTAGGAGAACAGTTGCATGAAAAATGACTGGAATCATAAACTCCTAGTTTCCGTACTGACACATTTTTTTAATGACAATTCTGTACAATAGCGTTACATGTAATATCTGGGTTGTGTGTAGTACTAGTGACATCGAACTTTTTTTGTCAGCCAATTTATAAGGATAAGCTCCATGCCCTTCAAAATGGCTGTAATGTAAAAATATCACTTCATTGTGAAATCATTTCAAGGCTACAGTACGTCTGCACACAAGTGTGGGTTTCGGCTGTGTGTGATTGATGCTTTGTGCCCATTACAGTTCTGAGAAGATTACAAGTTAGTCATGGTCTACTGTTATAGCACCAAGGGCATGTACTGTGGCAGGACCAAATCCTTTTCCTAAGTCTTTTCCACTCCGCAGAGATTATTTTCCTCTTTTAAGGAAACGTCCTTGTGCTTATGCAGGAAATCTGCTGTAAATGTTATTAGATGCGGATGCAGAACAGATGCGGGTGAGAGCTTTAAATATTCCATTAGCATAATGATAGAATGGCATATGAATTCTGTGTATGTGCTATATGATCCTGTTCCCTTTAAGATGCATAAGGCATGTTGGAAATGAAAGCCATTTCAATGCTAATGTGACGCAACGTCTGGTGCCGAGGGTGAAATGCCATCTGTATGGCTGCATCAATATGCCTCTTCGTTTCAGCCTTAATGAAAGGATGAAAATTCTTACATCGAGGGTCCATCTGTTCAATCAGAGCAATTAGTTTATCTAAACTGGCGTTACCTGGCTGAGTTTGACCTAGGCTGATTAGATCTAGGAGGTCGGGAAGGTTGATGAAGCAGCGAGATACACACACAGAGAAAGACATAAGCTTCATACATTAGCCTTGAAGAGCATAAGTGAGGAGATTGCTTGCATGCAGCCATCTCTCTGGTTGTTTGTATGTGGGATTGAAACTCTGTTTACATGCTTATTCACTTCATTGACCGCATCACTAGTTGATGCATAATGTGTTTAAGAATAATTTTCACTGTAAATGGATGTCAAAAAGAAAATGTATATTTTACCTGCTTTTCAACATTTTAAAGTCACGAATTTGCCTAGTTTATTTCACATGACCCTGCTATGTGACAGTAGTGGCTGTGTGTGTGTGTGTGTGTGTGTGTATATATATACAGTATATATATATATATATATATATATATATAGATATATATATATACAAATGTCAGATAGGGAGGTGCACCGATATTTCCAAGCTGATATAGATATAGATATTGATTGTTTGCTATGGCAAACAATCCTAAACTGCTTATTTTAAATTAAAAATAAAACACAGACTAAACTTTTGCGATTTTCAAATGCCACAAGTGTAATATACATAACAGGGTAATATATAACGTTGTAATTTGATAATTATTGATTTTAAAACATAACACGATGGATATATATTCAATATCAAATGATGCAAATAGAAGTAGTTTTTTTAAAGCCTATTGTCAATATGATTCGAATATATTGTGCATCCCTAATGTCAGGCAATAGGAGGTTATAAAAACTGCATATATAATTCTAAAATAATTTTATTAAATTATTATTAAAATACAATTTTCTATTTAAAATATTACAAATCTGTTAAAAAAAATTACCCTAACTGATAAAATCATAAAAAAAACAAATTTATGGCCATATTCATCAAAAATATGTATGCTATGGTTTAAAATTTCTGTTGTACCACTATCAACCTATTCAGATGACCCTTCTGTACTCTCGTGCTTTGGTAAATACACCCTGCCACATTTCTTCTCATCTCAGATATGTTTGAACTGTACATACGCATGTGTTAGGGCAAGAGTCAGCCGCACTGAACTTCAGCTACCATGAGAGAGGCACGTAGCCACATTTAAAAGACAGATTGCCTGCAGCTTCAAATGACACAGGGGAATGAACAGCAAGGCCTTTTACTGTTTGCTGTGCTCCGAGGGGCCTCAAAGCAATGATCAAGGAGAGGGAACAAAAATGTGATTAAAGTCTGATGCAAGACAGATGCAGGCACCCTGTCTTCTAAAAAAAGGTGACAAAACGTAGGACAGAAAGCTCCAAGTCCCATTTATAAGAACCATTTTTGCCAAGTTAATCTTAAGGTTTGGAAATAATATATATTATGCTAGTTAAAGAAATAGTTAAACCAAAAATAAAAATTTTTGAAAATTGACACCCTCAGGCCATCCAAATTTGTTTCTTCACTGGAACAGATTTGGAAAAATGTTACATTTCTCACCATTGGTCCTCTGCAGTGAATGGGTGCCATCAGAATGAGAGTCCGAACAGCAGATAAAAACATCACAATAATCCACTAGGAATTCACATGAGACCAGTCCATTGATTAACGTCTTGTGAAAATCCACCAACATATTTGTATTTGCTTGTAAACAGTGCTTGATCTGTGCATATTTCTCTCCTGATTCAGACGATATGACTGGATCACTGGAGAAAGCAGTATTATGGATAGGTATTAATAATGTATAGTATTTAAAAATGTCTTGATTGATCTGCGATTACAAACACACAGCTTTTCATTTCTCCAGATGTTAATTGATAGACTGGAGATGAGTGGATTACTTGTGGACTATTGTGATGTTTTTATCAGCTGTTTGGACTCTCATCCTGACGGCACCCATTCACAGCAGAGGATCCATTGGTGAGCACGTGATGCTCGCATTGCTCAGTAAACGATGTAGTAGCAATTCAGGATGTTTCAGTCTCCCAGGCATCTGTCGGATTTATTTTCCTCTGAATATCTTAGTAGCAAGTCTTTGAAACATTCAAGTGACTTAATGCTTTCAAACATCTTTTGTCACCACTTCTGAGAAGATGAAAAAAGACACCCGCTTGCATCATGAATTTTATTCATTGTGTTTTCACAACAGCAGTAAAACCTTGGGGGCCGGCCCCTCTCAATAGCATCCGCACAAGTGAATAGCAGTCACAGGGTCTGACCGATGTCAAGAGAGTTTATGAAAATAAAAAAGACTTGAGCTCATTATGCCTCTTGTTCCTTTGCCCTAGGACGGCAGAAAAATAACCTATTTGCTGCTGTGGAAAGTTCTGCAAACATAATTCATGAAAAAATTAGATTTTTTGTCCATGGAATGAGGCACATGAACACAACTGTGCGTGCAAACACACACACACACACACACACACACACACACACAAAAGACATACGCAACCACACACTACCATACACATATCGATGTAGCGCATGTGTGCACTGTATACTGCAGCGATCTACAAGATATGCACAGAAATAAAATTCTGTTTCATTTAGACATTAATCTGTCACAGTTCTCCAGGCAAGACACAATGACCTCAGCACCAAGCCTGCAGGAAATCACAGTGGGGGCACAATGGATTTCATTTATAATTCATACTGGGCGCACAGCATTTTATTCTCCACAGCAGAGGCTTATAGAACCAACCTAAAGCGAAATCTGATATATTTCATTAAACCTTATATATGGCTCATTAATTATCCTTCTGTTAAGCTCACTGATGTATATCTCTTTTCAGGAATCCTTAGGGGCCTAAAAATGTCATGGGTGCCAAAGAAATTTGACAATTTATAGTTAATAAAGGCTTAAATTCTGTTATAATTTACCCTCATGTCATTGTATGACATTTTTAGACACACACACACACACACACACACACACAACATTTGCATAATGAAAGACAAACAGGTCCAGTGTTATTTTTGGACCCCACTGACTTGTTGTATGGACGTTCTTCAAAATATCTTCTTTTGTGTTCTGCAGAAGAAAGAAGGTCATGCCAGTTTGGAGCAGTGTTGTTAACTAAAACTAAATCTATTCATTAGTTTTTGTTCATTTAAATAAAAGTGAAATAAAATGAAATATAAATATTAGATGAAAAACAGCAAAAAATTATAAATGTTAATTGAAATAAATACTAAAAATAGAAGAGAAGAAAATAAATTAAAGCTAAATAAAATATATTAAAAACAAAAATTATAAAAGCACATACCAAAATTACTAAAACTAAAATGAATGCTGAATAAAAAAAGCTAATTCAAAATATTCATAAATAATATACTGTGTTCCAAATTATTATGCAAGTGACATATCAATAGGATTTCGGTACAATAAAGAGTCAGATTTTTGTTTGTTTTGATTTTCACATCATTTCAGGTAACTGGTATCAATATCAGACAGGTTTGTTCAATAGTTTTCTAGGTCTTCTTAGGTAAATGGAAACCCTACTTAAAGAGGTTGTTCCACGTTATTAAGCAAGTCACAGTTCAAGTGAAATATGGTGAGGAAGAAAGATCTTTCTGAAGATGAAAAGTATGAAACAATGCAATGTCTTGCAAAAGGCATCAAAACAAATAATATTTTGCGAAAAGCAAATAGAAATTATTGAACTGTCAAAAGATTTGTGAGGAGTTCATAACGCCATATAAAATGAAAGAATAGTGCTCTCGGAAATAAAAGGATTTTCATGCAGGACAACACACTATCCCATGCTGCATAAATACCATGGTGCTAAACAGTTTGAAAATGTGTTTCTACAGCCACTGTGCAGGTTTCTCTTTGTGAGGTTTGGTTAGCAGTGACTGAAACGCAGCTTTACACACAACTGCCAGTCTGCATGAAGAGGATCTTGAGACTCCAGTAGCTTCAAACACCTGTCTGCTGCTCAGCAGTGGCTTTTTTACAGCTGCCATTGCAATACAATTCATTTGTTTGACAGAAACTTTCCTTAATAAATCTTTATCTGACCAAGTTCCTCTGTGCTCGAAGTCACACACAAATCTTTTGACAGTTCAATAATCTCTGTTTGCTTTTCGCAAAATATTTGTTTTGATGCCTTTTGCAAGACATTGCATTGTTTCATACTTTTCATCTTCAGAAAGATCTTTCTTCCTCACCATATTTCATGAGAACTGTGACTTGCTTAATAACGTGGAACAACCTCTTTAAGTAGGGTTTCCATTTACCTAAGAAGACCTAGAAAACTATTGAACAAACCTGTCTGAGATTGATACCAGTTATCTAAAAAGATGTGAAAAACAACACAAACAAAAATCTGACTCTTTATTGTACTGAAATCCTATTGATAGGTCACTTGCATAATAATTTGGAACAGTGTAATAGTATATAAATCCTACTAAAATAACTATAAATGATGACAGAATTTTCAATTTCGGATGAACTATCCCTTTAAGTGTGTGTGTGTGTGTTTTCCAGCATTAAAAATGTTCTTCCATCCCAGCTTAGTTGATTTACCCAAACACTGTAAACAGTATGGCTATGGCACTATTAAACATGGCTCTTTTTTCTTTGAACACCCCAACCAGTCCAGCATAGCAACACTGACTGGACCAGTGATGTAATTTTGGGGGTGTTACTATCATTTTTTCAGACCAATGACAGATGGGGGAGTGTTTGTTTAAAGTTACACATTCCAGCTCTATGTAAACCTACTCACTGGTATTAAATTATGGACCAAACTTAAACAGTGAGAAATTTGATGCTGAATGATGCTAACCGATTGATCTTTTGCGTCTCGTTTAATAACTCAGCAGAAACAGCCCCCTGGTGGGATTCCTGCCACTAGCACTACAGTGACATTGTCTGAATTTGCAGCTGATCCCAGTTTGGCAATGTGCAAAAGAGTATTGCACCAGCTCTTAATAAAGACACATCTGGAGCATGTTGGCGGCGTGCTAATCAGGTCTGGGAGGATTAGCATCCGGCTAGCGTCATTCCGCAAGGCAAGTCTTGTCTAGTCCAGCTGAAAGCTTTCGTTCCATTCTGAAGGAATCTAGCGGGATGGGGACAGTCACTATTCGTTTGACTTTGATGTATGCTAAGTCTGTTTGCCATGTCATATTCTCTTGATCTTAAAAGGTTTAAAAGAAAATGTGTTTGTTATTCTACTACTCCACAATGTAGTATTACATTCCATTTCTATCAGGGCCGTTATATCATAGATATGTTGAACTTAATATTTAGTTTTGTGGTCTATAAATGACTTTTTCAATACTTGATTCTCGAATAATAACATTGTCCTCAACCTTATCCTCAATACACTACAAACAACTATGTTTTTAATGATGTTAAATCAAGATAAATTTACTTGAGAAGCAAAATTACTTATGTCTTGTTTTTGTATTGTCTTGTTTTCTGGAAAAAAAATCATCAAAATTAAGCGAGTTGATACTTGAAACGATAGATACAAATATCTGCCAATAGATAAATAGGGTAAGAAAAATTAACTTAATTCGAAGGTTACCCCGAAGGTTTTGTTTTCATTTTGATACTTTTTTCATATAACTACTAAAATAACTATAAATGATGACAGAATTTTCAATTTCGGATGAACTATCCCTTTAAGTGTGTGTGTGTGTGTTTTCCAGCATTAAAAATGTTCTTCCATCCCAGCTTAGTTGATTTACCCAAACACTGTAAACAGTATGGCTATGGCACTATTAAACATGGCTCTTTTTTCTTTGAACACCCCAACCAGTCCAGCATAGCAACACTGACTGGACCAGTGATGTAATTTTGGGGGTGTTACTATCATTTTTTCAGACCAATGACAGATGGGGGAGTGTTTGTTTAAAGTTACACATTCCAGCTCTATGTAAACCTACTCACTGGTATTAAATTATGGACCAAACTTAAACAGTGAGAAATTTGATGCTGAATGATGCTAACCGATTGATCTTTTGCGTCTCGTTTAATAACTCAGCAGAAACAGCCCCCTGGTGGGATTCCTGCCACTAGCACTACAGTGACATTGTCTGAATTTGCAGCTGATCCCAGTTTGGCAATGTGCAAAAGAGTATTGCACCAGCTCTTAATAAAGACACATCTGGAGCATGTTGGCGGCGTGCTAATCAGGTCTGGGAGGATTAGCATCCGGCTAGCGTCATTCCGCAAGGCAAGTCTTGTCTAGTCCAGCTGAAAGCTTTCGTTCCATTCTGAAGGAATCTAGCGGGATGGGGACAGTCACTATTCGTTTGACTTTGATGTATGCTAAGTCTGTTTGCCATGTCATATTCTCTTGATCTTAAAAGGTTTAAAAGAAAATGTGTTTGTTATTCTACTACTCCACAATGTAGTATTACATTCCGTTTCTATCAGGGCCGTTATATCATAGATATGTTGAACTTAATATTTAGTTTTGTGGTCTATAAATATGACTTTTTCAATACTTGATTCTCGAATAATAACATTGTCCTCAACCTTATCCTCAATACACTACAAACAACTATGTTTTTAATGATGTTAAATCAAGATAAATTTACTTGAGAAGCAAAATTACTTATGTCTTGTTTTTGTATTGTCTTGTTTTCTGGAAAAAAATCATCAAAATTAAGCGAGTTGATACTTGAAACGATAGATACAAATATCTGCCAATAGATAAATAGGGTAAGAAAAATTAACTTAATTCGAAGGTTACCCCGAAGGTTTTGTTTTCATTTTGATACACTTCAGATCAGGAAGATCAGGGTAAATGTAACTTTTTTTTTGTCCTCTGGGAAACATGTAAGTAACCTCTGAAGGGCAGTACTAAATGAAAAAAATATGATATTTAGGCAAATTAAGAAAAATGTACATTCTGTTCAAAAGTTTTCCGGCTCTTAATGCATGGTTTTTCCTTCTGGAGCATCAGTGAGCGTTTGAACCTTCTGTAATAGTTGCATATGAGTCCCTCAGTTGTCCTCAGTGTGAAAAGATGGATCTCAAAATCATACAGTCATTGTTGGAAAGGGTTAAAACACACAAAAATGCTAGAAAAACAAAGAATTTGTGGGACCTGAAGGATTTTTCTGAAGAACAGCAGGCAGTTTAACTGTTCAGAACAAACAAGGGACTCATGAACAACTATCACTAAACAAAAAAACACAGCTGTGGATCATTCAGGTAACAACACAATATTAAGAATCAAGTGTATGTAAACTTTTGAACAGGGTCATTTTTATAAATTCAGCTAATATTTTCTCTTGTAGACTATATGTAAACATCTTTTATGTGAAATATCTTATTCAGGTCAGTCCTAAATAAACAATAACATGCATTTTGTATGATCCCTCTTATTTTGGTCAAATAATTTAACATTTTGCAGGTGTACGTAAACTTTTGACTTTAACTGTATGTATATATTTGCAATACTGACAGCCACTGATGAAGTAAAACAAAAAATTCTAATATTGTGTGATAACCATTATGGTAGTGAAAGCAATTTCTCTGAGATTACAAAATTAATTGGACAAGCTTTTAACTGGCTTTTAATTAACTGGAAATAAATACTTACTAAAAATGAACTAAACTAAAACTGAACAAATTAAATTAAACCTAAATAGTAATATATAAAAATAACAAAAATTAACAAATTTACTAAAACAAATAACAAAATTAAAAAAAGTTATTAAATTATAATGAATAATTTTAATAAAATCTATAACAGTATATAAAAGAATACTAAAATAACACTAACATAAAGTGTCATAGAAGAGCTTAACTTATACTGTACTCATAATACCTTTGCTTTTCCAGTGCTGATCAGAAGCATAACCAAGATGCCCGGCGCACTTGCGGTTGAACTCAGCCATGAGTGAGCGGTAGGGGTTTCTTATCAACAGTATTGCTGAGTCATACATCTCTATATCCCGCTGGCCGCTCTCATGTGTCTTCACACAGATGGTTCTTCCACTCTTCCAGTAATCTTTCTCACCCTTGAAGCCTGCACAGTTGGGAGGAGAAAAGGATTAGAATATTCAGCCAACTGCATGTGGCGACCGCCCAGTGCCGCCTCTGAATCCAAACACATACGTTCCAAAAACTGCATCAGAAATGGTGTTAGTCCAGGCATGGGCTCCACGGCCCCCCTCAGGCAAATGTGTCAGGTTCTGTGATGGATTTGAAAAGACACTCTGACTTTCAAGGCAGGTCAAGTTCTTTAATGATAGAAAAAAAAAAAATCCTCAATAAAGTTTGGCATTTGAAAGAAAAGAGAAGGTCAGCTGTGCCCAAATGCACATTATCAAGCCATCTCAAAAGCTGCATGGTAGGAGCTGAAGAAAAATAAGAAAAATGTCGAGAAACTTCAAAAAAAAAAAAAAAAGAGGCTCTGCTGTTTTTAATAAATCATTCCAAAACTCACAAACTCTGGAGTTACTGTTTAAATCAGTCCAAACTTCTTAAAAACAGTTATATATACAGTATGTATATATAATCTCATGATGTTGTGGTGGTAGATTAAACTTTGGTTAAATTCCCACTGTCCATTAGAGACATCAGCCTGTTTATATGCAAAAAGATAGCAATGATGATAAATTCATTCCATCCAATGTCTGTGCAATAATATTTTTCAGAGTGGTTTGATTTGTGTCCGTCAAAGACAAGCAAGCTTTTAAAATGGTAAGATTTATGATCAATGGTAGAGTAGTGCTACTGTTACCTCTATTGTAGAGGGTGCCATCAAAGTAGTAACTGCCTGTGTAGTAGCCTGTGGCGAGCTCGATCAGGTGCCTCACCCAGGTGTTCCCCGCACCAGGAAAACTGGACAGAGCCACCAGTGAGCTGGACTTCTCAGGTAGAAACTTCTTCTCTGTGCATCTGGAATCTGGACAATAAGAAATTTTCAATATTTATTTGCCACTTATAGAAGGTAAGATAACATATAACAACCTGTTATTTTCAGCCAGGTAGTTATATTGCATCTGTTTATTAAAAAAAATCACATAAAATAATTCCTCAAAGGGTTATCTAATAAAAATATAGAAATACATTTATTTTAAGAACTACATAAACTATGTTTTTTTTTTTTTTTTGTAAAAGTGCTGTGTTTTTTTTATTGATTGATTGACTGATTGATTTTTGGTTGTGTGTATCACCTACAGCTCTGCATAGCCTTTCGGAGCATCCCAGTGTTAGGTGAGAATGGCTGAAGTTTATTTTTAACAACAATTGTTAACAATTTTCTTGTGTTAACATATCTCCTATTGCAACAGGAAGTCGGGGGAATGACAGCTTGATAAAACCAATTAGCATAAAACCATGCTAGTAGATGGCAGGTGGTATTTGAGAGAGAAAACATTTGATAAATTTAGTTCATTAAATTATGACTGTTTATATCTATTAAGATTAAACGGGGTAACTGTTCCTTCAGTTACAATACATATCATACTGTTTAAAAGCTTGATGTCAGTAACATTTTTTTGGAAAGAAAGAAATTAATACTTCTATTCAGCAAGGATGCATTTATTGATCAAAAAGGACAGTAAAGACATTTACAATGTTATAAAAAGATTTGTATTTTGAATAGATGTTGTGTACTTCATATTTATCAAAGGATCCTGAAAAATGTAATATGTGCTGTATATATTTATTTATAAAATACAAAAATATTAAGCATCAAAACTGTTTTCAATATTTATAATAATAAGGCATATTTCTTGAGCACCAAATCAGCATATAAGAATGATTTCTGAAGGATCATGTAATATTGAAGACTAAAAATTTATCTTTGCCATCTCATGAATAAATTACATTTAAAAATCTATTACAAGTTATTTTAAACTAATAATATTTCACAATATTTCTGTATTTACTGTAATGTATTTATTCACTCATTTATTCATTCCCCTCACAAATTATATGACAAAAGCCCTCAGTAGAAATCCTAACTAGTTAGCTACCAAATCCACCCACAAAGACACAAGCTGTTGAAGATATTTACTTTCAGTCATGCTTATTATTTTTCAAGCAGTCTCAGATATATGGGTACTTTATAGATTTGCGGGTACCCTTAGGCTATTATGTGTTGTTGGAAAGTTTAGCATTGCCAGGCATACCTAAAAAGGTATTATTCACTTTTACATTCTTTCATAACTTCCCAAAGAAAAATCTTGAAATTGAATGAGCAGGCACCCTGTTTAATTCTAGCATACATCTCGAGGCTGAGCTCTATGTGAGAAAGATAAACTGCCCGTGTGGGGAAATGTGAGCACAGAGGTAATTATTAAGATCAGTGAGGTTTCCACAGAGTCTTACCTTGAACAGGTGTCTGATAAACCTGGAGGAAGAGCTGACGGGAACCCTGGGTAGGCAGACTGCTGTTTTCCACAGCACAGAGCTCTTCTTTCACCGGCTCGTGAAGAGTGAAGCGAGGAGTGGCGTAGCCACAGAAACAGTCGGGCTTCCTGACCAGGGCCAGAGGAAACTCCTGATAAGAGAGAGTAAATATGTGTATGAATGACACCAAGAGCCCACCTCTACGTCTCAATCCATACTTCAAATTACACCTATTTTGAGTTATCATTATCTAAAAACGTTCTCAAGCAGTGCAATTAGCTTCTCAGCTAAAAACGAGGATGAATCAATCGACCATGTTGCCAGAGTGCAACAAAGCATGACCATCTGATAGAAAGGGCTCAAATTATACCACAATCAAAGAGATAATGCTGTGTAGAAGATTGATTACAGAGCAAATTTGTGCTCTCTGGGGACACATTAAAGTTTAAACAAGCAGATTGTGTTCAGAAGAGTGGGAAAATATATCAGGACTACAGCAGACCATATCCAATCCACATTAATCTAGTGTTGATGCAGTCAGGAAAGTCAGACCTGATCCATGCAGTTCTGGATGCACCACTGGGAGGTGAGGTTGGGCTGGATGGCATGAGCCAGGGAAGCTGCTGTTGAGTTGTCAGGTTTTTTGAAGCAGCCCCGGTAGCGCACGTTCCTGTCTGAAGGCAGAGGAGAATGGAGAAAAATAGTGTAGGAACAAGATTTTGTGCCAACACTCAGTTAATTGCTCTAAGGTTTGGAATACTGCAGTGAATGTGTAATTAAGTAGAAGAAGAAAAAAACTCATAGACCTTCAAAGAAATATCAAACAGTTCAAGGAATCAGGCTGTATGGGTAATGGGTGAACTGCAAAGAAGCCACATTTCACAGAAATAGGAAACTGCGCTATCTAATATGAATAATTTTATCATTTTTTTCGAGTTGCTTCAGCTTTTTCCAAACCCTTCTCAGGCACAGCTGCATGTTTCTTTTAGCAGGTGCTTTTGAATGTAAGGAAAGGAATGAATTTGATGAAACTCATCGCTATGCTTTAAACTGACATTTTGATTTTGAGCTTCCCATGATAGCAAATGTACACAACATGTTAATATTAATAATAATATGTTTATTTGATATACTGTACACTACCATTCAAAAGATTTTTGGATGTTTTTAAAATACGTCTTTTACACTCACCAAGGCTTCATTTATTTGATCAGAAAACAGTAATACTGTGAAATATTATTACAATTTAAAAATAAATGTTTTCTATTTGAATATATTTTTAAAATGCAATTCATTCCTGTGATGGCAAAGCTGAATTTTCAGCTGCCATTCAGAAATCATTCGAATTTACTGCTCAAGGAACATTTCTTATGATCAATGTTGAAAACAGATGTGCTGCTTAATAATTTTGTGGAAATCGTGATACTTTTTTTTCAGGATTCTCTGAAAAATGAATAGCATTTTGAAATTGTATCTTTATATTTTCCCGTTTTCATTCCAGTTACTATTTCAGTTTTAATTTTAGTACATCAAGTTTTGTTTCAGTTAACATTTATTTTATTTTACAATTTTTTATGGTTTTAGTTACAGTTTTAGTTAACTAGAAGAACCCTGCCTAAATCAAACAATACATCCCTGCATCATTATATAACTATAATAAATGTGCATTTTGTATATAAAGGTTTCCACAGCTAATGTCCAACTAGAATTGACTCGACATAACTGAGCCTACAGCGAACAAGCCCAGAAACAGATTCACCTCATGGACAAACACCGGATGTGAGTGGATACTGTGATTTAAGGCGTTTGTATCTGCATTAGCGAGTGTGCTCAGGGCCTTCATGACACTTTGTCACCTCTGCAGGGTAAACAAGCACTCTGTAACCGAAACCCCGGGGCTTTTGTTTGCCTCTCCAAATAAATGAAGAGGCCCTGCAGACCGCCGTTTGCTTTTGAAGCAATTACATGATTCTTTGTGAGGGCCATAAATGAGACACAGCTGCATGAAAACATCAAACAAAGCACTATTAAAACGAAGAGCACCACAGGCCTCGGGTGAGCCTCTGAACTTTTTACTAAGACCGGCGGTAGACTGTTCAACTATAACAAAACAAGTCAGACCATGGTCACCGACACAGGTGTGGAAAAGCGATTCTTGCAGAATGTTGTGCACAGAATATTTTCGCACAAAAATAAGCTATGTATTATAGGCTGTAGACCGCTCTTAGATTTGTAGTCAATAATTAAAAAAAATAAAAATTCTTTAATAATTTGGAGGAGTATGTATGTAAAATTATATAAAGGTTATGCATATATAAAAATACAAAAAAAACAAAAAAGGCCCTTAAAGTGTAGGAGAGAATGAGGCAATTGTAAGAATTTTTAAATGTTCATACACACCTTTAAGTAATAACATAATTGCTTTCATACTGAACAGTTTTGCTTTTATTTGTGAGACCTATTGTACAATTAAATGACACACAACCATTCAAAACTACCATTTAAAAAAAAGAAATTAATACTTTTAGGACACATTAAGATGATCAAATGAGACAGTAAGACATGTTACAAAACATTTCTAATTTGAATATTTACTGTACCACAGTTTCCACACAACTGTTTTCAACACTGAAAATTCAACGTTGCCATCACAGGAATAAATTAAATTTTAAAATATTTTAAATTGCAGTAATATTTTACAATATTACTGTTTTCGCTGTATTTTTGATCATATAAATGCAGCCTTGGTGAGCAAGAGACTTCAAAATATATTTTCCTACCCCAAACTTTTGAACAGTAATGTAAATTCAATCCGTTTTCATTAAAATATATTGATGAGTCTGAGTAGATTCTGTTTTCCTAATTAAACCACACAATTTTTATTTTTAGAAAAGGTAAAATGATCAGACTCCTTTTTTCTCAGGCTGAGAGGGAACTTTACTGTCACAACTCATTAAAGAGTGTCACTCATTAAAAAATGTAAAGCATTACAACTGCCCCCAGTGTCCCCTTCACATTTACAGTTTTTAGCATATGTTAGCATAACAATTAAAACAATCATTTAGAGACCTCTTTATGGCTTTTCTGTTGCATTACATGAACATCTTAAAAGCAACAGCCCAAACAATGCACAAATCCCTCTTAATGGATAGCATTTTCAATTTAGGCTACAAAACATATGGTCAATGCTTAATAGCTGTCTGTGAGTGTTGTGCTGGGCCGAATCCAGTTGGCCTGAAACTGCAGAGGGACATTGGGTCAGAACACAAAGGTCCAACAGCATGTGGAAGAGACTGATGAAGAAACCCGTTTCAAACATATGGCCACATCAAAGCTCCACTGCCAGACAGTGGGTTACCTGCAGAAGCAGCACTGCTTTTATCCAGTATAAAAGTATTACAAACTTTTTTTTATTTTTTTATTCATGAAGATTTTTTAATTTAGTTTTATTTTAATTAAATTTGTATTTTATTTGTTTTGTTTTGTTTTTAATTGCAAAGTCCCAGAAATCAAGATTTTGAGCTGTATTTAGATATATCACACATTTTGCAATAGAGCTGCAAAAACTGCATATAATGCTTTCATATTTACATTCATTCCTCTGGTAGATGCTTTTTTATAAAAAAGCATTATAAACACTTTTTATTCATTCATGGAGAACTATTTTAACATTTTTTTTATTTTTATTTTATAGCTAGAAAAATACAGAAACCAGGATTTTATTTTATTTTATTACTTAATTGTTTTTTTACTTGATTATTTTATTTTATTTCTAAAAAATTACAAAGTCACAGAAATCAAGATGGTAAACTATATATGTCCCAAATTTTGTAACAGGGCTGGAAAAAAAGTGCAGATAATGCATTCATATTCACTTTTATTCATTTGATAGATGCTTTTAGCCAAAGCATTATTTAAAAGTTTTTCTTTTATTCATGAAGTATTACTTTAACATTTTATTGCTTTATATTATTGCTAGAAACTTACAGAAACCATGATTTTTATTCAGCATTTAGATGTACCAATAATTTTCCTTTTTAAAAGGCAAATCAATTCCTGATATGTGTGTTCTTAATTACATTTATTCATTTGACAGTTGCTTTCATCCAAAATCCACACTTTTTTAACCTTTTTTTATTTCTTGACCTTCATTGTCAGCATTGTGCTCTACTAGTTAAGCTGCGTTTTTGTGCATGTTAACCGCAGAGGTGAGTTACAGCTTATCTGTGCCAGAAAGCAGTATATTAGTTTTTAAGACTTGCATTTGCATTTTTGCATGTTTATATGACTAATATTTTATTCTCTTTCAGAATGCTGTTTTGTATGCTTCCCAATGCATTACTAATGCCATGCATGAATGGGTGAGAAGGTCTGCCCTGCAAAAAGGTAAACTTATTTCAAGCACTCACATCTCCGCTGGCCAGAATGAACCTCCTCCACCTTGTAAACGGACAGACGGGACACACCTCCACAGATGGCGCCCTTCTCGCCTTTGCAGTCCAAGTTACACCCCTCCTCTTTCATCCGAGCGCTTGTGATGCGGTTTCCACAGTAACACTCGGACCCATATTCAAGGCCAGCGAACTGGTACCCGCTGTGTGAAACAAAACATTCGAAATCTAATTATTCTCACAAAATACCGGCCATTCATGAATAACATGAATATTTACAGCAAAAACTCTTTAATTTCTTAATACAAAACAATATTACATTTGTCATTATAAAATAAATATTCATGCAAATGTTAACTAATGTTTTCAAATTATGTAATGGTTTCTTTTTACAGTATTCTAACATAGGTCTAATATAATAACAGAGTTTTGAATTTTAAAGGCGTGGAATTTTGTCTAAAAAAAAAAAAACTTTTTTAAAAAGCCATTACTAGGTTAATTTTTTCCCTTGTTTCAGCATCCCAACCACCTTGACTCAGCAACACTGACTCAACCAATGGCATCAGCTGTGGGCGGGGCTGTCTGTTTGGACAGCCAATGGTAAACAGGGTAAGTGTTTGGGCAACCATTTCGAAAACAGTCAATATTTTGGCAACATCAAATCTCCATGGCCAGACTATGAAAAAAAGTCCATCCCCTGTTGTCCACCGAAATATGTGTTTAAAACTATTTTGGACTGTCACTTGTAAATGGTGCTTGATCTGTGCATATTTCTCTCCTAAATAAGATGGGACAACTTATTCACTGGAGAAAGCAATATTATGGATAGAGGACTTGGCAACGGTTTGAGGTTAAAAAAATCTTGATGAATTTGTTTATACAATTATCGTTTCACAAGACGTTAACTGATGTACTCGAGTCGTGTGGATTACTGTGATTTTTAATCAGATATTTGAAGTCTCATTCTGACGGCACCCATTCACTGCAGAGGATCCATTGGTGAGCAAGTAATGCAAAGTTTCTTCAAATCTGTTCTAATGAAAAAACAACTCCTCTGCATCTTGGATTGTCAGTAAATTTTCAGCAAATTTTCATTTTTGGGTGAACTGCATGTCAGTGCATTCTTTGGTTCTCCCAGAAAAGCCCTTATACTTTTTACACTCTTTAAAAGACAGACCCAGTAGGGATTCTGCTAAAGTCCACCACCATCTCCTTGTTCATATCTGGTTGTGAGCTCAAGGGGTTAACAGCTGGTGATTGGCCCGCTTGCTGAGCTAAACATCTGTCTCACCATTTCCACACCCTGCGGCGCTAGCCTATGCCACTTTGTAGTGGCAGCCGTTCTCAGGGTGCCATTGTGAACCACCTGGCCAGCTATCTCACAGTAACGAGCCTGTCCAGGAGGCTCCTGCATTCACCTCTATCTCATCTTTTCCAATAAATTGGGACCTGTACAGACTGGTTCTGGTTCTGTGACATTGACAGCAAATTGGTTAACGGTTAATCACAACGATCTTCCTCCATCTCAAAGCTTTTGTCCTCTGGCCCTCTTGACTTTTTTTGAAGATTGCAAAAAGGCGCAGCACGATTCCATTCAAGCATGTTGGTGTAGGGCTCAACAGGTATTAGCTTGAGCCCCTCTGCAAATTGTTTCTCTGATCCTCAGCTTGAAACGTGGCATTGGCACTGCCATGGAAACCCAGCCAGGGACATTCCCACTGTTAAATCTGCACTCTGAATTAATCGCTCAGTTTGGGCATGTACCTGCAGACACAGAACAGGAGAAGATTTTTTCCCTGTCACCTATCTGTAGATGATAACACTGGGCTGGGATGTCAGATCCTTTTCAGTCTGAGCAGTCACAGAGTATTAACGAAAACGTTTTCTTAGATATAAATATGTTCTATAAATGTGAGGTTCTGTTACTTATTTTTTATCAGCATTAGAGGCTGATCCCATGTTTTTGAGGTGTTTACTTTTAGATATTTGATAAACTATACTTCTGATACTATACTAATCTTAAAAGTAAGATTTTTTTTAAAATTGAAAACCAAATATGACAAATCAAAAGTGGCAGTAAAGACTTCTATGTTAAAAAACTTTAAAACTTTCTATTTATCACAAATATTAAGCAGCATAACTGTTTTCAGCATTGACCATAATGATAAATGTTTCTAGAGCAGCAAATCTTCATATTCGAATGGTTTCTGAAGAATCATGTCATATTGAAGATTGAAGAAATGGCTGCTGAAAATTTAGCTTTGCCATCACAGAAATAAATAACATTTCAAAATATATTCAAATAGAAAACAGATGTTTAAAATTGTAATACAATTTCATAATATTACAGATTTTTATTCAAATAAATGCACCCTTAGTACGCATAAGAGATTTCTTAAAAAAAAAAATCTTACTGACCCTGAAGTTTTAAATGGTATCTAATATGAAATTAACCTAGCATGAAAAGTAGCTTGTCAAATGTCTATATGCCACTTAAAATGGCATTTCTGGTCTTTGGTCTTGAGATTTATTTAGGCTTTGCAACTCTGTTATCCATTCTGAATTATTTTCTTTTTCCTTTTCTGTTTAATTTGATTATTTTCAATGTTTTCTAAATTATAAAATTACACCATTTTGTCATTAAGTATTTAATTTAACGCATTGTAACAGAATGGCAAATGTCTTAATGGCAAAATTTTATTTGAAATATTAAATGATACTGATTCCGCGGCTGATGATCAATATTTTCAGAACATTTTCTTTACCTACTTGCACTGGTCATTTGAAATAACAAAAAAATGAATTTTCAAGTTTGTTTGTTTGATCTTTGTACAGTTTATACAGACCATCTCTCTAGCTGTAAAGCAAGAACATAATATTGCCTTAAAGTTGTCAACACTGTTAATTATATGATTTTCTTCTTCATAGGACGTGACTATGTCAGCGTGAATAAAAGATCATCTTTAGCACATGTTAGGTTTCATGTTTTCTAATGGACTATTTAGATTCCCCCTGAACATTGCAAATGTCACCCAAGTAATTAAATAAGCTCTGAAACGTTGGGGGTAATTACAGGAGGTCAGTCCGCCTCACACTTGTTCTCTGGTGGTCAATTATCCGCCGGCCTAAGAACTTGAAAAAGTGTATACTCCATCATGGCAGATAGATGTTTCTCCTCCAACATTAGCGGAGTCCAGGTCCAGAGCTGCGCTCCATTAATTGGGCCTGATCCAATTCCCAGCATGAGCTCGGCCAGCTGGCACAGGGATGCACATTGCATGTTATTTTCCCTAAACACTGTTTCATTATTTCTTGATTTAAGATGAGCACAGAGGAGCCTCAAGGCAACAGATGT
This sequence comes from Sinocyclocheilus grahami, assembly GCF_001515645.1. Taxonomy (NCBI): domain Eukaryota; kingdom Metazoa; phylum Chordata; class Actinopteri; order Cypriniformes; family Cyprinidae; genus Sinocyclocheilus; species Sinocyclocheilus grahami. The sequence continues at coordinate 3,607,810 of NW_015505185.1, read as the reverse complement.
CCATCTGCTTTTGGTGGCTCCGTGATTAAAACAAAAGCTGTGAGTATTTGAGTATACTCTGTATTAATCACATACCTTTCCGTGCAGGTGTCCTGACACAAGGTGTTGGTCATTTTCCGGAAGTCATAAAACACCATCCCTTTGAGCGCCCGGTCTTTGGCGTCATCCAGAAAGCAGCCAATGTACGTGCCTGAGCAGAGAATAACAATCGCATTAAAAATTCAGAACGTGACCTTTTTCTGCAGATGGGAAGATTCCGCAGCACAGCTTGGAATCCAGATAATTGAGAAAATAAACCAATTATCATAAACAACCAATTTGTCATTCTCAAAAGCTCACAGCTCATTTAGCACCGAGCTTCACCTTTGTGTCGGATTTTTCTTTTCGGAAGAACTTTCTCCACTCTGGATGCTTCCTGTTCGGACATGAGGCTGTGGAACCAGCGACGTCTCAGATATCGGATCTCCTGGTTTCGTGAGATCAGCCATTGTGGTCCAGCGTTGTCTTCGGATAAAACGCTTTGGTATCGCACCCCCTTTCCGGAGAGCCGAGCTCCCATTATTCCATAACTTGTCCGGAGGGCAGGTGCCTCCAGGGCCCTGGGAGGAGATGGCAAAGACGGCAATGGAAAGTAACTGCTCGTCCCACGCTGTGACACCACCAATCCATGTCTCTGCAGAAGGAGGACACTTCCAGCCATAATGTATGCGACACCAAGAAACAAGAAGAGCAGCTGAGTCCGTCGCAAGAAGCGCTGAAGCCTGTAGAAGGGCTTTGCCATCTTGCCCTCCTTCCAGGTAAGTGAAAAAAACCTGGAGTCTACGATTTCATGCTGCCATTGTTCCAACAAAAAAAAGGCAGAGACCTATTCCAGATGCTTCATTCTCTAGCAAGCTCTACCAGTGATACCTTATTCACATTCTGTTTAAAAACTCTTTGAGCGCAAAATTCCTCCGGCAAAATGTCCCGCCGTTTACCTGTGAGAGGATTAAGTGAAAACTCGACAGTGGCGTTACATCCCCTCGATGACAGAAGTACTTGTGGCAGAATGTACTCGGAGCTCTTACGGCTCAAAGACTTCAGGGAACCTGGTGGGAAAATAGAAAGCAGTTAGAAGCACATCTTTCACTTTTTTATTCTCAGGGATAGACCGGAGTGCTAGAGACAAGAAAGAAATATAGAGAGAGTGTGTGGCAGTTATTCTGGTAGTATGTCTCCATTAAGAGAGGAGAGCAGGCCTTGCTGGCTGGAGAAGCATTATCTGTTTGTGCTCCTGTCTGTCTTTATGAGTACACGGCAGATGTGAAAAGTCTAAGAGGGAACACTACAGTCTCCTAATCGAGGTGCAAGCTATGGGAGGGCTCGGGGTAGGGGTCTGACAGTTCAAAAAGAAAGTGGAAACCAGTAGAGATTTTTAAAAGTCTGTGTGCGTTAAGTCTATGGGAAAATTGTTTCAGAGGAGCAGCATTTTGGCTACAAAAGCAATTTCTTTGCTTTTTTTTGTAATATAATATTGTGCATTACTGTCAAAAGTTTGGGGTCAGTTTTTTTTTTGGACCAAAGGTTATAATGATTACAATGTAAAAGATTTATATTCCTACAAAACATTTCTATTTCAAATAAATGCTGTTCTTTTGAATTTCTAATAACCAACGAATGCTGAAAAAACTAATTTATCATATTTTCCACAAAAAATTTAAGCAGCACAACTATTATCAACATTGATAATAATCACGATATATAAATGATTTCTGAAAGACACTGAAGACTGGAGTAATGACTGCTAAAAATTCATCTTTGCCATCAAAGAAATAAATTACATTTTAAAAATATTAAAATATAAAACAGTTACATAACGTAAACAGTTGATATATTATTTTTATAAAATAATTTATTTTGTTTTTACCTTTTTTTATCAAATAAATGCAGCCTTAGTGAGAATAAAATACTATTTTCAAAAACATTAAAATCTTTTAATAACTGATTTTCATTTCAACATTCTCAAATGCACATTCATGTTTCTAATGTTTCTTCTTTTCCTTTCTTTCTTTTTTTTAAATCATGTAACATGTTTGTTAGCTGGCTGACTGAAATGAAATCTGGTTGAGTACTGCTAATCTGAGCCAAATCGTTTCTATAACTTGCAGCACTTTTTCCTTCTATTCACTTTAGACATTCTTGAAACTTTCAGCCCATTATTTCAGCTCCACTGAGAATCCTTTTGTGTGGCAAAAACAAACCTTTTAACAAGTCTAACTAACTCAGGGGTGGGCTGTCCCTCGCTTCCATTCATTCTTGCCAATCAAGCAAGTCTAGCTCTACAGAGCCCACTGTGTGCCCCATATATTCTCCCAGTCTATTTCATCTTGAATATATCTGGGCCCACAGAAGATGAAAACACAGGCTGAGCCATATACTGATTATGCATTAAACGCATAATCACCACACCACACATTAATATGAATGTGGATTTGGTTTAATGTGTAAGACTTAAAGGAGAATAAAAACAGAATATCTAACCAATGTTAATCAAGCTGGTCTTAAAGTCAAATTGATCCTATTTACTTTCTTAACGCAGGTGTCTGTTCTTACACAATAATCTAAAGGGGGAAAATGTTTTTGTAATGAAAATACATTTAGTTTTTCTTCTGAAATGGATTTCTTTTTCCACTGACCCCTTAGGCCACACAGGTTATTAGATATGACCCAATTGCCAAATAGCTATAGCATTGTTTTATCAAACTCATATTACAGAATGCCCAGTTTATGATGTAAGCAATTCCCGATGGATAAAAGTACCGCTCTACATTTTTTTCTCATTAAATAATAATTCATTACATTTATATAGCGCTTTTCTAGGCACTCAAAGCGCTTTACATTGTCAGGGGGTATCTCCTCATCCACCACCAGTGTGCAGCATCCACCTGGATGATGCGACGGCAGCCATAGTGCGCCAGAACGCCCACCACACACCAGTTCATTGGTGGAGAGGAGACAGAGTGATGAAGCCAATCAGCAGATATGGGGATTGGGCAAATTTGGCCAGGATGCAGAAGTCACACCTCTATTCTTTTCGAAAAACATCCTGGGATTTTTAATGACCACAGAGAGTCAGGACCTCGGTTTAACGTCTCATCCGAAGGACGGTGCTTGTTGACAATATTCCCCATCACTATACTGGGGCGTTAGGACCCACACAGACCACAGGGTGAGCACCCCCTGCTGGCCTCACTAACACCTCTTCCAGCAGCAACCTAGTTTTCCCAGGAGGTCTCCCATCCAGGTACTGACCAGGCTCAGCCCTGCTTAGCTTCAGTGGGCAACCCGTCTTGGGTTACAGGGTGATATGGCTGCCGGCTGTATATAAAATATATACTTTTTGTTGCGATTCACAATAATACATTCTATTTTCAAGTATTCATTTTCAATCTCATTTTACAGCTTCAGACTCTGGGTAAAAATGTCATTATTCTGATTCTGAGTCCGATTTTTATTAGAGATAACTGGGCCAGTTGCAGCTTTCCATACAAGCACAGCTTTACTCACTGAACCCCTTTTGAGCCCCAAACCCCTTCTTTTTAGGCCTAGTGCTGGCAAAAGGCCTAGATTTGCATAAACGCTTGAGATGCAGGGGCGGGTGTCCTCGCCAGCACCAGAGGAAACCATAACTACGAGGCGGCTGAGAATGTCAATCAGCCTGAGGGCTCATTATTCTTCTAGCTATGAACAGTGAGTGACTGGCGTCTGGTAGTTTTTCCCCCCTCTGCGAGTACATGGAGCAGCTTCTAACAAATATATCCTTTACAAGACAGAGGATGCATGCATAGTTGACAGAAATCAAATTAACACCCACTGCATCTGCCATTCTATACCTTTATTTATCTTATTTTCAAAATCAGAAAGTTCTAGTACTGCAAAGTCTAATTTTCTTTTTAAATTGATCCTTTAACATGTCATATTCATCTGAATGAATCTGTTTTTCATTTTAATCATTTGCAACATCATGTTCTCATAAACCGTTTTTCCCCATGTATACATAATTCATGAATAATATATACAAATATGAAAAGCTACTTACATGTATATGAAGCAGATTTACAGAGAGCTGACAGTTTTTGTCTAGGCACGCCATCCTAAAAATGTGACGCTCATGGCGTGAGATACTAAAAAACAACTTGACTTTTGTATTTTGATAATGTCTCTTAAATAATCCTTTTTTAAAAACATCTATTAATTTTCTTCTCAGCAAATATTGATATGGAGCTTTCGCAAATTATTTAAAATTATGCAATCAGTTCCATTAAAAAATTGATCTGATTGACAACCAAAGTATAAATGTATACACCCTAGATGAGTTATTGTATATATAAATACATACATATCGAAAGAGGTTAAGCAACACATATGTAGGGGCTTTGTGTTTTTGCCTTACGGAAGATTTTGTATATTTATATGAGCCCTTAGTGGGCACTTGATGTCAAATCCTACTGAAATAAATTATTATTTCTGTTCATCTTTCATCTCTGTAGCGAGCAAATACATATTTCATTTTGTAGCATGAATAAAATCTAGGTACAACTAACTAGCTATTTTTTCTAACAGAGTAGAGTATTTATTTCATTTATTTTTTGAGTTTGTGTTTGCGTATTTTTTAAAATTGTTACTCAAATTAAAATGAAAATACCTGTTCTATGAAATCAGCTTGTACAGGCACTATGCCTTCACTGCTTTGAATACTCAACTAGGATTTTCCACTATATATTTATTCAGTTGAAAATTGAAAAATGAACCAGAAATGAGGCCACGGTGTATTTATGAGAGATGAGTTTCTTGTCATATTGGTCAACCGGAGAATTTGGCAGTAGTCCTGAGCTTTTTTTTAAAGACTATTATTCACTTTAAATAACTGTAATTAATGGAGCCAAAGGGAGGCGGCTCGATTAATTATAAGGATGGTCCGTTAATGAATGTTATAGCAGTGAGATGCGTTGGACACATAATTCATCTTATGTTGTCTTCCCTTTCGCTCTGTTGTGTGCTTGCTGGTAAATGGTATTGCATTTCACACAGAAACAAATGCATTTATGAATAATAATGCAGAGCCAAGGTCATTTCCATTTTCCATTCAGGGAAGTCTGACGAATCCACGGTGCATTTCAAAGAGCATTAAGTTCGAAAGCAAATGTTATTTGCCTTTATTTGATGTATTATTTATTAGTCTATTTTGCTGTTGCTCTTGTGGCATATGCTGCAAAACTCTTGTGTTGTAATAGCATAACGCTGAGTCTTCATGGCTGTCGGTGGACACGGACAGCAGCGAGCGGGTGCTGTAGGTCCAGACTGGTGCACTCATTTGTCTTCATCTGCTTTCCCAGCATGTTATCATCTCACTTACAACAGGGCAGCAACAGTTCCATCCCAGAGGCTGATGGGATTGACCCTGGAGCTCAGATGCTGCCTGGAAAGCTCTCTTGCCACCATCTCTGACCATCTGACTGTTATGTGCTCCTCTTTAGTATCTCTGAATGAAGCATTTCAGTAAGAAATGTTTAAGCGAAGAAGGTTTCCACAGTCATAATTTCGCTTCTAAAAAGCGTCACAGTGGGGCGGTAGACACATGACAGTTGGCCCGCTGTTCCCCTGGCCCGCACTGACCCCAATCTGTCCCCCTTTAATATATATTTTCAAGGCCAAATCCAAGAAATGAGGAAGGGAACGCATTTTATATTAAGCTTCTCATTCCTTATGCACTGCAAAAAGTGGTCACATGCAATTGTTACCACGAGGAGCTGTTTCTAACCCTTACATTTAGTTTTGCTAGTGTAACCTAATGTATTTAAGTTGATTCAGTGATGTTAAATAATATTTTGTCTTGAATGATTCATTTAATTTAGATGCTATTTAGAATTTAGATTCATTAATTCAAGTATATACTGTAGTGTGAATGAAATCTCCAAATTAGTTTGTAGCAGTATGTTTCATATATTCTGTCATATGTTCTTGGTAATAATCTTGCTCAGCATCACACCCCTGGCTGAATAATCTAATCAAAGAAATTTAAAGAGACATTTCCAGCTGTTCACTGATTGGCAGCCTATCAGCGAATTCAAAATAGTGTATGCAAAGGTTCCAAGAGCGGTCGTGAAAACTAATTAAGAGTTCACTTATCAAAATTGCATCTTATCTTGCATAATATTAGCTTAAAGGAAAGGAAAATAAACCAAACATATGCAACATGTTATTTAGTAGAGTTCATTTCAAATCAAATGAATAAGTCTGCCTACGTTTTGGAGAAGATGTGTCCATCTGATTTGAAACGCTCAATTTAAATTATTGAAAAATCATGCGTAATGCTTAATCCAAATCCTCTGAAAAAAGAGGAACCTCCAGCTGTGAGCTGAACCACAGGTGATTGTCAATCACTTTATTCACAGCCTATTCAAACTATTGATCATCCACTGCAGGGATTGATTTCACTGCAGTGTCCAAAAGCTCCATATAAACCGAACTGTTTATTTGTTCTAATTTGGTCCGATTTTGCTTTTGAGCCAACTGGGCTTTTGGTTTTTGCAACGACACACACACATGGAGTCCGTATAACGTTATTTTTGCGGATACATTTCAAACGTTATCCATTTCACTGGTTCACATCCAGTACTTACTAGACACTTACAGCAGCAAGAGAGGAAAGGAGATAAATTACACGATGCATTCAAATTTAGTTAGGAATAGTCTGTCTTTGATTATTTATGCTTTGTGTTGCTTGAGGCACATTTACATTTGCAGATTTACAGCCTGGCCATAAACAAGGCACTATAACTAAAATTCGCTCAATAAATGCTGGCTGAAAAGATGGCGACTGCTGGCCCCTGGACACCGGTTTATTGACCACTAAACTACAACGGATGCGTGCACGAAGCAGTGTAGCCGAAGTACTGACAACAGAGTGCTTTAACACCCACAGACCACAGACAAGTAAGTGTGATCATTCTGTGGCCTCTTCTGGGAGACTGAAGCAAGTCCTGGCAAACCACAACTCACACGCATGCATATACAGCAGTGCTCGCTGACACAAACTGGCAAGACTGCAGCATTATTTCCATGTATTTTGCAGGAACTCATCACCATCAGCTGCAGAGGATGACACTGCATTCCAAGAAATGTAGTCCTTTCTTTCTCCAGTGTAATGTCTTCATTTTTTTCAGCTGCTGCAGAAAGTAAATGTAGTGGTTTCTCATCACGAATCGACTGTGAAGTCTTTCATCTGTGCAGACTGTCTGGTTCTGTACAATGAAATTTTACAAGCTGCATTATTACTATTCTTTATCCTGCTATTGTTAGGTCCTTATCCAACAGTAAAGGTAGTATAAGCCCTTAAATGGGTTGCAGGAACACAAAAGAAGATATTTTGAGAAATGTCAGTGTTTTTTTTTTTGTCCATACTTCGGAAATCAATGGACACCAAAACCGATTGACTGTAGCCAACATTCTTTAAAATATATTCTTTCTGTTTTGCAGAAAAAAAAACTTTGGAATGATATAATGGTGAGTAAATGATGACACAATTTTCCTTTTTTTGGCAGAAATTTCCCATTTTTAGAGCAATAATCCGCGTCTTAATCACTAAACACCCTTAGTCCAGTTCAACTTGAATTACTGTCGATCTTTTCTATGTAAATTGGGCTTATTATCAATTGTTTATTATTTACAATACTCAGTGCTTTACATCTAGTGCAATTATTGTTTCAAAAAAGCATTAAATACACTTTTATTGATCATGGAAGCGGTAATTTATCAAATGATGATCAGACAATGAAGAAGAGCCTTAAAATATCAGGGTTAAACTGGCTTCCAAACCCCCTACAAGTTAGTTGACTGCCCAAGACTGAAATTACAACAAGCTTCAATGACTTTTCAAAATATGCAAATAAATATTAACAGCCATGGCAAAAACAGCCCATTCAATCTATTCAGAACGTTTCCGTCAGGCTTGTGGGACCACAGGAGACGGAAGGGAAATAAGACTGTCCCTGGCAAACTGTGCTAAGGCCAGAAAAAAATTCCAGAAGCCACCCTCCATGCATTCATTATTTAGAATATGTTTTAGCGAGGCTGAAGAAACTGCAGTCACCAGTGGTTGGTTGGTCAATCCATTGGAAATCTTAAGGGAAAAGGGTGGTCTATACCAGTGTTAATTTCGTTGACGGATAATTTTCGTCAAGGACATTTTTTTCACCGACGACAATGAGACGATAACGAACTAAAACTCTTTTTAAATTACAAAAACTATGACGTAAATCTATTGACATTTTCGTCAACAAATAAAAACTAGACGAAAATGTTAGGGAGGGACGATTTGGAAAGAGATTCATTCAGAACGAATCAGCTGTGTGGTTCGGAGGTTAGATACGTACAGATGAACCGGCGGGACATAAGCTAACATACACTTGCTGCATGTCGCATAAAACGTTCAAAAAAGTAGTAAGAGAAGAGCAGACATATGGATAAATCTGACGACGCAAGAGAGAGCTCAATTCTGTCCGGTGTTCTGAGAGCAGACACTGAAGCATACACACACAGAAAGCGTGTCTCACAGCGCGCATTAACACGGAGAATTACACACAAAATTATGTTGAATTGTCCGTCTTGACGAGTATTCACGTAAACACAGTTGATTACGTCTTAAGTAAACGTAAACAGTAGGGAGAACGTGTATCAGTACATTGCATCCATTGCAGCTGTGCATTCGGTTTTAATTAGCCTAATTTAGTTGCTATTGTCCGAGTCATTGATGTTAATCAAGCAACAACAGAAAGACAGAAAATCACGGGCTGCTTGACTGAAAAACTTTAGTAGCCCTAAAGATTAATCTAAATTTATTTATAGAAATAAATGTCTGCTTGAAAGAATGAAGAATATGGTAAACAAGCTATTAAACAAACTAATTATGCTATAAAGAATGCATAATTAGCCTATATAACCATTGGTATTTCATTAAAAAGAAGACCATGTTCTTATTCTTTATGAGAAGTGGTTTTATTTAATTTTAACATAAAGGCATGTTGTGTGTCACCGCAGTTTAATCGGTGTCTATCACGATAAAACCTTAATATCAAACCTATATAATGAGTTTGGAAATTTTAGAAAAATGCTTAATAAACGCATTCCACTGTAACTAAACCCATTAGATTTTAGCCGACTAAATTTACTGTAGATTTAGTCGACTAAAATCGTATAATATTTAGTCTACTAAAACTAGACAAAAATATGACTAAAACTAAATGGCATTTTAGTCAAAAGACTATGACTGAAACTAAATCAAAATTTGCTGTCAAAATTAACACTGGTACCAGTCAAAAATAATATTATATCGGAAGGTATTTGCATTAATTGAGACCTGCTTCAAGACTGAATAATCACTTTTTGTCTGACTGCTTCAGTTAGCTTAGTCTTGCTGTAAAAATTGTTCAGATACTTGACCTTGTAGCCAGAAATGTAATCATATGCTGAAAAGAATCTTTGAGCGCTTTTTTGTCCAACATGTAAAGGTGTGCCATTATTTTGATAGCATATTTTCATGCACCAAGTTACCATATTTTTTTTAAATAGGGATAAAAACTAATAAAGGGGACACTATGACATACAGTACAAGCACACCGATGCAATGCAATCATGAAAGATTATGTGTTCATACACAACTCTATGCACAGATACCTCTCTTGGAGATGAGGCGGTTTGCCCCCATAGGCGGTAAATATATGCTGCTGAAAGGTCAACCATGACAAAATGATCTTGATTAACCCTGTGAGACATGAAAGCTGAAGACGGACTCATTTACAGGCAGTCTGGATATATTCCTTTTTCATGACCATAAAAAAACGATATAATGATGAAGGATGAGGGAGGAAAACCTTAATGAAATCTATGGCATCTGGGCGCACTCAAAAGACACATGTTAGTGCAGTTCATCAGATAACCGCAGCTCTTATGGACAAATCCTATCACTGGGCACATAATAATATACACAACTTTAAAAAAAAAAAGACATTTTATATTACAATTATGTTTTGTCATATCACAAAGACAAACACAAGGTAATCAATGTTGTATAATGATTGCATATTGCTTAAAAATTAAAAAAGGTTTATTCACCTATCTACAGACCCAAGAATCCCCCATTTAGATTCTCAAATCAAAGCTAGATTTTCTAACTTGAAAATAATTCATTAATAACTGCAACAAACATCATTACTTTTTATAATGCATAATGGATTGTAAAAATGAAATAATTTTAAATATATGCATTTTATTTATTTATTTACTTTTTATCTATGGACCCCTTAGTGTAGCCTACCTTCACTGGCTCTATTTTTGTGCAACTCTGATCACTTCTGAGGGCTTGGTTTTAAACAATTACACTAAAACAGCCATTTCTTTGATTCTAAAACATTACTTGTACTTTTTAGACTATAAAGCAGTACAGTCTACATGTACTTAGGCAAAATGTTCATGTTTTAAGCACAAAGGAAAATCCTCAAAGCAGAAACAGCAGGTTCAGTCACTTGCACATCAGTCATTAACACTTGTTTGCATTATTTTTGACAAAACTCCCCTTGACTCGAACTGATATACTGGTGTATAAAAGTGACGCATTATATAATTCACGTAAACTTTCCAATGTATTTAGACTGCAGCTATAAATCATAGGCTACTAGACTAAACATTAAAACAATACTTTTGTTGTGAGGGGGGGCTTTTTATGCACTTACAATTTGTAAAATCATAAGAAATTATCTTACCTTTCGCTAAATACCCGACGGCAGTGAAGAACAACAACAATCTTGTAGCATATTAAATGTATTTCAGAGCTTGGGATTTCCTTGTGTTCAATGTCTCTTCATGAACATGAGCATCTCTTTCATCTCTGAGGCGAGCCGCATCTCGCTTTCTCACTCTGTTTTGCTATTTTGCTCCACTTGATGCGTGTCACTAATCCTCTTGCATTTTCTTATTTTGCATAACTGTGAAACCACTGTAACAGCGATAATCCTTATCTAAATCCGTTGCCGTGTTCCCTTTGCTTTGCAGTCCCACGTTTCTCTGTGTGAACGCACGTAAGAGCCCAGCTGTTTTTAAGTCGGACAGCGCTGCCCGTGTGCGCATGCGCCGAAAGAGAGAGAGGGACCAGACCACACCGGGAGGAGAGAGTTTGGGACCGGAGCATCAGTAGCACTTTCAAGGAATCCCTTACAAAAAAAAAACCTACCTGTAGGGGAGACCGAGGAGAGTGTAACACGGGGTGAGTTGTAAAAAAACCGGCTTAACCAATTAAAAATGAGCTACGAGGTGACATCACTATCGTACATGAGCACCATCCTCCTATCTAGCCTATGTAAAAAAATAAAACATTTTCAGGACATAAAAAAATGTGTGAGATTTAGTTAGACAAGGGTTCATTTATAATGTTGTTGTGTATCTGGAAATTAGCGATCTATGACATAGGCTATGTTGTTTTTTTGTGTCTGTCAGTGAGAGATTGAAGGCTATAAATTGCATTTTGTTATAGTGTTATTATTTTATATAATTGAATATTAATTGTAATTCATTGGGTTATTCTTCAATAGTTCCACGAGTTGCTACATTTCAGACATCTTTGTTATTTATTTAAAGCTATTGGCTAATTAGGTAAAAATCATTCAATTTGAATGCATAATGTTGCTATTAGGCAATGGCAAATCTTTAATTCAGATATGAGTAATTAAATATTTATATCTTCATATACCTTTATATAAGGTAAATTATCTATCTATCTATCTATACATAAATAAGTATTATAAACTCATGCAGCATCATCCGGCACATAAACTTAAATCTATATATCAAACATCAGCCTGAAATATCATAAGCAGAGCCATAGCCCCCATAGACATTAAAGAGGAACGTTTGTCCTCAATCTGGAACATTTCATTATACCCTTGTCTAACAGAGTATTTTTTTTCCTTCACAGTTAATGAGGCTCGAAATGTGATGCACTGATATAGATATACTATATAATGTGAAGAAATCACTCTTTCAGATTCCATTCTTTCCTTTTCAAGTTGATTATCATATCATATCACTTCATATCAGAATAAGTTTAGGCTGAGTGCTCGATTTATAATCGTTAACATAAGTGTTGATAGCGCAATAAGCCCTCTCATCAGATTTATGGTCTGTTGTTTGGAAATTTAAGTCACTGCATGCTTCTGAAGAAAGTACCAACATATTTATCAGCTCTAAAAAACACTGCCGCCTGTGTAGTGCCTCTGTAATACGCACAAGTGTACACAAATCCCACACACACTCTCATAAACCCACACAGATGCAAAATAAATAAATAATGAATGAATAAATAAACAGTGGCTGAGAAAGGCAAGAAAAGAAATAAATCCGAGGTTGTAAATTAATGATTATGGAAATCATGTGTCTGTGTAACTCACACACAAATTCAGATAAATGCATTAAACATACCTTTCCAATTATATAATGAAAAAATATTTTTTAAATAAATAAATGGCAGCCAAAAAAAAGCACTGTTGGTGTAACTTAATGACTGTATTTAAATGCAAAACACAAAATGAACGAAGGCCTGTTGCTGTGTAATAAACAAACCCATCAAGATACAAGAGTTTTTAACCTCAAACCAGTGCTTCAGGGCTACAATACAATTCCTCTATCCACAATATTGCTTTATTCATTGAAAAAGTCATCTGAATCAGGAGAAAAATATGCACAGATCAAGCACCGTTTACAAGGGATTACAAGTGGATTTTAATGTGAGAAGACATGCTGGAGGAAGCATTTTTATGGATTATGGACTGGTTGGATGGATTTGTTTCTGACAAACATGCAGATTTTCACTTCATAATAGGTTAATTGATTGATTGGAGTTGTGTGGATTATTTGTGGATTACTGTTGTTGTTTTTATCAGCTATTTGGACTCTCATTCTAACGGCACACATTTACTGCAGAGGAACCATTGTTGAGCAAGTGATATAATGCTAAACTACTCTAAAAAAGTATGTTCCAAAGAAGAAACAAACTCATCTACTGTACATCTTGGACAGCCTGAGGGTGAGTATATATTCAGCACAGTTTCATTTTGAATGAACTATTCCTTTAACATAAACATTTAGCATATGCTGAAACCTCCCTCAACAGCATTTAGATAGAAAAGATTTGATGCCTGGCCAGATGACTAATGTTATATACACTGGCAGCCTCTTTTGTCCCCCAGCACACATGCACAGCAATTTAGAGGTCTTGAATTAAAGCCCCCTGAAATGTGAATGAAAGTGTTGCATAGGTTCCCTGTGCCTGTGCGTCCTTTGTGTTGCGACAGTGCTTGACTGGGCGTGGGAAGATAAATTGTATGCAAATTGATCGTGACACTGATGAATGCAGTCTAATGCATGGAAAGTGGAATAGGTTGCCAAATGATGTTGAGTAGACTTTTTCTAACACCAGATATGTAAAGTGCGTTGTGGCCACTTGATTGCTAAATAGGTTTGTAAAACGAACATTACAGCATAACAATATCTCTGAAGTCATTACCGCCTCCATTTGCATAGACTCGATTCATGTAAATTACACATGAGCAGATGTACAATAACTAGACCGCAATTATCTTATTATATTTGCAAGGATAATTGGAGAGAGCCTAGATACTTATTCTCCTACCAAAATGGGGTTAGAGCACCAGTACATTCATTGGTACTAATTTAATTTTTCGTAATAATTTTTAAGACAAATGGTCCCTGCCTCAAATATAAAAGTCTGTTTCACACCAAACAACAAGCTTATTAACTTTCGGAGGCTTGTTTGTGCTATCATTTACATTTTTATTAAGTTAAGATAAGCATTGCCATAAATCTCTTCATAACCATGATGCTTCTCTCAACCCTTTTGTTTAGCACGTCATCACAGTTTCACTGTGTAAGGAAAGAATTGTTCATCGCTATTGTATGGTACGATACTCGAGGGATAGGCTTTTTTGTTTTGTATGTTCCTCATGAAATAGAGCATTATATGAGCGGATAAGCTTGTGATGGAATAATATTAATTAGAATGCTAACCCCCACTGAAAGATAACATGATTTTTTTATATTTTTATCAAAAGAGGCTATTTGGATAATAGCCACACAGGAGAATAAGATACTGATAACTGAACTTAATGGACTTTATAACCCTTATTGTTAGTCACTTTTGTAATAAAGTCTCTGCCTCGATGTAGTTTATAAGGTGAGTTTTAGGTAATTAATCATTAAATGGATGTTGCTGTGACAGCCACACGTCTCTATCATTTTTCCACATGTATTGTGCTTTCTTCGGCATCTTCTATTGGTTCACATCAGAACAAAAGGGAATTTGTCCATGTGCAAATCCTTCTGATTATCAAACTCTTTGCAAATCCATTTAGTTCTGCCATTTCTCTCAGTTCCAGTGCTGAACTGAAATGAGAGTGAAACATGATTACTAGCACAGACACAGTCTCCCTAGTACACACAGCTTCATTTTCATAATATTCTTGTCAAACAACAGCTCCATTCACCAAGGTTTTGTAAGTACATTTTCTGATGGCCTGTGCACATTCCATATGAAACTGGGTAGGCACCATTACAGGCAATATAATCTCATTCTCTGCCTGTTTTAGATATTACTTAAGTTTGACTCATTCTGTATTTTTTATTGCATTTCATTAATACATGTTCTCATTTATCTGTTAATATTCTGTTCATGAAAAATAATGTATTATTTAATCCTGTGTCCCAGTCTAGAATATATAACTTCGCTTCTGAATTTATTGAATTTCATCATTTTAACTGAATTCTGAACATTGAAATATTCTCTTGCTTTATTGCCCATCCCTATCTATCTTGTCATGATTTGTTGAAAGCAGCTTTTATTATTGATTTCCCTTCATTTCTGCTATATGGGATTTTAAATATATATTCTCTTCTATTTTTAGTGCTGTTTTTGCTATTTGTTTTGCTTAATTTCCTTCTATTTCAACATGAGCAGGATTCCAACAGAAATGCATGTGTTCCCAATCTTTTCAATTTTATAAGGCTAGTATTCATATCTGTCATTTCTATTTGTTTTACTTGACTGGATGCTACACAATGATGCAGCAGAATCTGAACATATTAGTTTCCTAGGCTTGATCTCTTACAGTATAGCCTATCTCAAGGCTATGGCAATCAGTTCTGTATTATATACAGATAAAGATTCGGGGATTCTTGTAATAATCCTTGTTAAATTCTGAAATATAGATACTCAGTCATATAGTGTATGTGTGTTTTTTTTTGTATCTTTTGATCTAACAGTAAAAATGGGGAACTGAAGTTTTATATTAATGTTCTCTTTGGTTTACAAGTTAATTTTAAGAGAACTTTGACCACAAATAGTTGTTCTTCAGTGAATTAATGTTTTTTTAAGAGGTTTGGTTCAGTGAATAATTCAATGACTCATTCATAAAGCCAGACACTTATTTTTTTCATGGACTAATCAGTATTTTTGGAAGAATTCCAAATTCCATGATTCACTTCGTCATAAAGACAGTCTGCTAGTGTATCAATGTAATTTGCAGAAATAGTAAGTGAATCCCCATTCTTTTAAAAAAGACTAGTTAGTATCTATCCCCTCACATAAGTTTGAAGTGTTATTGTTCTTTCTCTTCTGTTTCTTTCATGCCCAGGTCAGTGTTAGCACCAACTTGTGGACCAGCCTTGTGGACCAACTAATTATTGCAAAACATACAAGGTTTTTTTGATTGTACAGGGAAAAATTAACTAGAAAGGATCAGCGAAAAGAAAATACATACAAGCAGAGTGATACAGGGAACAGGGAAAGGTGCCATCCTGTCTTGTCACTCCGAAACACCACTCAGCCAATCCAGTCGGAGAATCCGAACTAACGGTAAGGATTTTGAGTGACAAAAGGGTGAGTAAATTTTGAGAATTTAAATTTTTACTCTTAAAATTTCAATGGTAAAGAGTACAGCAATCTGTGTATGAATGCAATTTGAATACAAAACAAGAATGAATTTGGTTGTGCAGGAAAAAAATTGACATTCCTAAAACTGTATAAAAAATAATGTAATAATTGTAAAGTTGTAAATAAAACATTATTAGAATACAAGAAAATGCAATTTCAGTCTTTCTACTTCAAAATTTCACACTTTATTCAACGTGTAGCTTGCCATTTCTTTGTATTTATTTGTGAAATTTAAAATTTTCTTTGTAAAAATAGTTTCTACACCAATTGTTTTTTGTTTGTTTTTTCAGTGTAAGAGTGTTTTACAAAAAATACTTCAGACCAAATGTCACATATCAATGCAGTTTGATATTTCGGTTACATTCAGCACTTAAGAATACATTTCTAGTTGGGACTGGAAGATCATTCACAGACTTTTTTTTGGAGGACTCTCTTTTGTACTGTGCAGACCAATGACATGTTTGTTCTGAGCTGAGAGAAATAGACTTTTGATGGAGCTGTATGATGTATGACTGAAAGAGAGCGGCGCCGCTCAATTCCATCTGGGTTTGCCATGCATCCACATGGCCAGTCTTCGGGACCCTGCTTCTGTCAGTCAATGAACCCCTATCTCCCTTCAACGCCTTCCAATCACAATAGCCCTGGGAGGCAAAGAAAGAGCACAGTCCAAACAACAGACCCAAGCCTTTTCAGAAATACTTCAATCCCATCGGGCATGATTTCAGCAAAGCTGTTTCAATGAGCAGCTATGATGTATTCCATAAGAAAAAAATGCACACACGAGGGAGACGAAACCAAGCTGCCATAGATATGATACATGTATTCATCAAAACCTCTCACAGCCTTAGAGTGCAATTAATCTGGGATTAGGTGGGACAAAGCCTAGAGTAAAATCCCCTTCTCTCTTTAAGTGTCAGGACCCCATCATAACTGAAATTCCCAGCCTGTGGCTTTGAGAAAGAGTGTCGTGTTTTAATAGCTTTTGCTTGGTGGGTTATTCACACAGGTGCTTTGACTGATGTGTGACAGGAGTGATGAGAAGAGGGAGTCTGTCTTATATTGATCTGCCACCTTGTGTGACAGATCATGGAAGAGTGATGGCCTATGTATGACTAGATGTTTTTCGAAATCTTGTGGCTTTGAGTGGTTCAGGTCATTTATTATATTCCGCACAAACATGGTCGAGACTCAATGTGAAGCTCATTTTATTTTTTTGTAATCTGATATTTTGAGTGAAATGGGTTGTTCGGTATGGGAGAAAGATACAATGTCAGTTGATCAGATGACATTGATGACATCAGCTAAAAAGGAAAGCTGCTTCAAAAGGCAAGTATAATATTCAGTAATATTATTAATTTATCTGATGTCAGATGAGAACAAAATTTGAACTGAACTCTGTTGGATAATGGCACCAACATGGCAACATCAACAACTATTGAACTAAACTGAATCAACATTTAAATGAATCACGATGAATAATAGCACAGTTGCTTTCTGTAGAGCAGGTTTACAGCTAAAATTGAAATTGTTTCATAATTGATGAATTTTAAAACATTAAAACAGTTATTTTTCTGTTTATTAAATTTAAGCTGATTTGAAACCATCTTTATTTATTGTGTAAAGTGCTATATAAACAAATGTAAAATTAGGACCGGCAATGTTTGGGAAACCTATATGAATAAACATAAAAGAACTTCGTAGGAGCAATTGCAGAATTACAGATGATTGGCCCCTGGTATTAAGAAATAATGTGCATTGTCTTTTTGCTGAATGTTAGCACTTAACGCAAGACTGATATGGGTCTTATTTTATTCATAAGTGGGCCAATAAATACTGAATTCATGTGATAAAGCAGTTTCCGTGAAACTGTAGGCTTTGCAGTTTTTGTGCTTTATTTGACATGTTTTTATCAAACAGTCAGATCTGTTAAAGCAGCCTATTCTCATTAGTTTTTTTTAAAAATAGGTTTGAATATATGCTAAAATTAATAATATGGATGTATTGACAGCATCTAAAACACTACTTATTTGAAATTTAACAATTTGCTTGTTTCATGCATATGCATAAATCTTGAAACATTAATTCTGAATCGTGAATTGTTTCTTTCGGGGGAAAATCTATTTAATATGCTAAAAATTGAACAAATCGCAATTAGGTAAATTAAGATTCAGTATCATGTGTGAATTATTGGAGACACAGTGCAGCAAGAAACACCAAGAAAACACATGGAAAGAAATAAATCTTGAAATAAATGGAAGAGAGAATATTTGTATAATTATATTTTCATATAGATATTTTTGAGCTCGTAACACCATCCCTATCCTAAACCTAACTTGAAAGTATAGAAAACATTATATGCAGATGATTAATATGGCAGAAATCACCCAGAACAAAATTAAACCATTAATGTTAAATTAGATAAAAGTGCCAAAGGTCATGACATTTAAATTAAATACAATTAAATCAACATATTAATTCCATTAATTTAATATCACATTTTTACCCATGATTCGTTTATGTCTCTAAAGTTAATAAATGTTTTCATTTTAGATGCTGTCCATTTATTAGTACTGTACATGTCAGTTGCTATTATAATAAATGAAAACCAGTTCCTGATCACTTCTGTCTGACATTTATTAGTTTTTCTCATTTTGTCTCTCATAGTTGAGGTATACCTATGATGAAAATTACAGGCCTCTCTCATCTTTTTAAGTGGGAGAACTTGCACAATTGGTGGCTGACTAAATACTTTTTTTGCCCCACTGTAATTTGCTTTTGTTATATTTTATTTACTTTTTCTGAATTGGATAAAATCAGCTAAATATCATTCTGATCAATCATCCCAAAAACAATAGATCCATACAATAAGTTTCCAAATAGTGTTGTTATTGTTAACTAAAACTAAAAACTAGTTGTTGTTTTTTTGTTAATTGAAATAAAGCTGAAATAAAATAGAAATATAAGACAACAAAAACTAAACCAAAAAAAATATTGTTAAAATAGTTTTTATAATTTTCAATAAAACTAACTATTGAAAATTGTTTTAGTTGACTGAATGAAGCTGAAATAAAATAGAAATATATGCTAAAACAGCGTTAACTTAAAAAACATTGTTAATAACAATTGTTTTATTTACTACAGTTAAAATAAAGTGTTAGAAAAATGTATAAAAAATACTGAAATGTAAAAAAAAAAATTAAATAATGAAAAAGCACATGATACTAAAAACTGAAAATATAATATTTAGGCTATAATAGTGTATAAATAATACTAAAATAAAACTTCCTTTCCTTTTTCAGGAATTATCATGATATTATCATCAGGAATTATAATGATATTAATAGCCTTGCTCCAAACCCATGTCATTTGTTAAGTGTCAGACTTCTGGTTCTTACTGGTTCTTTCAGGAAATTCGTAATAACAAATTATTGATCTATAAATTGAGCTCAGGATTAAGGTCATTGCTGTGTCCATGCAATAATGATGACAACAGAGCAATTCATAGTGCATTTTCAGGGCAGTTTCGTCTTGGTTTTTTGACAGGCTACTTCCTCCAAACAGCTGGTTCTGTTGAGACATGCTTTGACAGGTGCCTGGATCTGGACCTCACCAGTGTCAGCCCAGAGGCAATCATAACAAGGGGTTACTCAAAACCTTACACAAACAATCACTCCAGCCTGCTGATGTCCATATCCACGGCTTGAAAACAATTCCAGTATTACTGCTGTGCTGGATAAACTGGATTACACCAAGGGTTTGTCTGCAAGAGATAATGCTGCCATGCTATTGGAAAAATGACAATGATTATGTTCTTTTCTCCATATCTCCTTCTGTATATTGCATCTCTCGGTGCTTCGTTTGACAAAAGAGGTCAAAGGTACACTACATTTACTGTACTTGAACTAAAGCGGTACGAATGTAGAAGCGCTAGTGTTTTTGGTTTTCAAGTACAAATCAAATTCAACAATCCCCCAATCCTCACCAACAAATCCATGAGATTACATCTATGCTGACTCTTAAATTTTACATAAAATAACTGAAACCTTGAATGTATATTTATCTATTATTATATTAAGCATTTTGTCATGTCCCTGATGCACTTCACTGAGTTTGTACTTAGAAAATTATTAAATAAATGTGCATAGTATCTGTGATTTTTGGCAATAATGTAAGCATTTATTTGTGTTCCTTTCTTGTGAAAAATGTTTTTCTAAAAAAAAAAAGCTAGATATTTTATAAAAAAACAGACTTTAAAGTTATGTTCCTCAGTCTGAACTCAACCCTGTCACACTAACCATTCTACGCCCATAATAATTTAGACTCCGCTCATATGTGACATCATTTACCAGAAGTGACATCATTCAGATCTCTTTATTAGTGGTGCAGAAAATGGCTAGTAGTATCATACCTTTTATTCATATTTTTGAGGCGTATTATAGTCAGGGAAGGTACTGTCAAGCTTAACAACTCAACCCTGTTACATAACATTGATTGAAAATTATTATATTTCAGTATTTTATTTTAATCCAGGGTCTTTCAGCATGACAATGATCCCAAACACACCGCCCGGGCAACGAATGAGTGGCTTCGTAAGAAGCATTTCAAGGTCCTGGAGTGGCCTAGCCAGTCTCCAGATCTCATCCCCATAGAAAATCTTTGGAGGGAGTTACTGCATTTAGTGCTTTACTGCTCTAGAGGAGATCTGCATGGAGGAATGGTCCAAATTACCAGCAACAGTGTGTGAAAACCTTGTGAAGACTTACAGCAAACGTTTGACCTCTGTCATTGCCAACAAAGGGTATATAACAAAGTATTGAGATGAAATTTTGTTATTGACCAAATACTTATTTTCCACCATAATTTGCAAATAAAATCTTTAAAAATCCTACAATGTGCTTTTCTGGATTTTTTTCCCCTCATTTTGTCTCTCATAGTTGAGGTATACCTATGATGAAAATTACAGGCCTCTCTCATCTTTTTAAGTGGGAGAACTTGCACAATTGGTGGCTGACTAAATACTTTTTTGCCCCACTGTATACAATGTACTTTATTGCTGCCATGTATGGTCTACTCTCCTACATGAGGAGCAGTGGTTATTTTGAGTGAAAAACCACCACCCCGTCACAAATATACTGTATTTCTATTTTTACGGGTTTGTAAACTTGTAACAGGGTTCAGTTATTTACTTTATTTATTAATAATGAACAGTATATATAATCTGTGTGTGTGTGTGTATTTCCAATATATATATTGTGTATATAGGATGGTGGATCAATGGTGTGTGTTGCATTTTATACACAGTATGAATTTCCTGGTGTTTTTGATGTTAGAAAAATTGCTTAATTTGTGAAATAATAAAATAAAGAATGGAAATCAACTCAATAAACGTGAGCAAACTGAACTGGTCAAACATTTTTTTAAGTCAAAAAGTCAACATTCTTTGAGAATGACCCGAAAGGTCTTTATTGATATAGTATTTATTTTCGGCTGAAAGAGCTAAAAAGGAAAATTCATTGCTGACAGGATTATCCCTCCAAACCCAGCAGCTAGAAATTTCTTGAAAAGTGAACATTAGTTCTTCTCCATAAAGTCTTCATTACTGAGCCCAAGCACCCTCTTTGCTCACCCCCTTATTTGTATTGTTCCCTTTCATGGGAACTTCGAACTGCGTCCTCTAGGGGTCGCTATGGGGAACGCCTCGTCGTGACCCGTGTCTGAAGCATACATTGAAAAAACACCAATGGTTGGTTCTATGGCTTCATAGTGACCATCTTACTGATGGTCCGGTCTAGAGGCTTCTTCGGACAGAGCTCCGATGTGGGAACCATGGTGGGTGAGTACGATCCATGTTTAATATATGTATATATGAATACATATGTGTATCTAGTGAGACTGGTGGTTGTGTGTAAAAATAACCCTTCTGCTAGTTTTCTTTGCAGTGTTTCCCGGTCGTATTCCCTTAAAGGAATCTATTTCTGATTCCAAGCCTTGAGCTCTACCCCGGGCCCAGGAGTCTGGCCCTAACTGGTAAGTATTTTTGGGTATGTAGCCTAGGCCTTTGGCCATAGGAAATAACGTCACTGACAGCCGTCTAACGTCCCAGGGGTGACTCCCATAGCAATATGGTAGAGTTGGCACTTAGTGCTCGCCATGGTTCTGGCTTGCACTCCCCT
Source organism: Sinocyclocheilus grahami (assembly GCF_001515645.1). Classification (NCBI taxonomy): domain Eukaryota; kingdom Metazoa; phylum Chordata; class Actinopteri; order Cypriniformes; family Cyprinidae; genus Sinocyclocheilus; species Sinocyclocheilus grahami. The sequence continues at coordinate 3,585,601 of NW_015505185.1, read as the reverse complement.
CAGCATGGTCCTGCTCAGGGAACCATGGTTACATAAGTAACCTGAGACGTTTTCTGTCTGACAGCACACACTCGAATGCATCCTGGAGAGGATTTTTTTCTGCAATTAAAATAATGTCACTCTTCAAGTAGACCCCGTCCCAGCATTAGCAGCCCTCCCTTGAACCATGAAATACCCATTTATTACAGAAACATAAATTAAATTGCTCACTGCTCATACTCTCTCTCTTCTTGTTTCCATGAGTACACCTAAAAAGTGCTCAGCACTGAACACTCGGTGAGCTTTACTGGTGTAGGGCTTGAGAGTCCAGCCAGGCATTTGATGGCAGTTTAATCATTATTACTGCTCCGATGTTGGGGGGCTCTCTTGGGAGCAGGGATGAAGAACTCCTTGGGAAGATTTTGACGTAATGAGGCTGACAGTCATGGCAGGGGACCTGTAACTGATTGCTTAATGCATGCAGATGAAATGTTAATGGGAAAGCTGCATGTTGAGACTGATTCCAAGCCTTGAGCTCTACCCCGGGCCCAGGAGTCTGGCCCTAACTGGTAAGTATTTTTGGGTATGTAGCCTAGGCCTTTGGCCATAGGAAATAACGTCACTGACAGCCGTCTAACGTCCCAGGGGTGACTCCCATAGCAATATGGTAGAGTTGGCACTTAGTGCTCGCCATGGTTCTGGCTTGCACTCCCCTCAGCATGGTGGCGTGGGTAAACCATTCCCCATAGCGACCCCTAGAGGACGCAGTTCGAAGTTCCCATGAAAGGGAATGTCTCAGGTTACTTATGTAACCATGGTTCCCTGAGTAGGGAACGAGACACTGCGTCCTCTAGGTTTCTTGCCATGCTGCAGATGCAAGCTTCAGACGAAGAAGTGAATGATGTGTAGCTCCCGGCGCCGATTTATACTATAGTCGCACCGGTAGTGACGTCATGGCTGTCGCCAGCCAACGAGTTGATGTTTTTTCAATGTATGCTTCAGACACGGGTCACAACGAGGCGTTCCCCATAGCGACCCCTAGAGGACGCAGTGTCTCGTTCCCTGCTCAGGGAACCATGGTTACATAAGTAACCTGAGACGTTTTCTGTCTGACAGCACACACTCGAATGCATCCTGGAGAGGATTTTTTTCTGCAATTAAAATAATGTCACTCTTCAAGTAGACCCCGTCCCAGCATTAGCAGCCCTCCCTTGAACCATGAAATACCCATTTATTACAGAAACATAAATTAAATTGCTCACTGCTCATACTCTCTCTCTTCTTGTTTCCATGAGTACACCTAAAAAGTGCTCAGCACTGAACACTCGGTGAGCTTTACTGGTGTAGGGCTTGAGAGTCCAGCCAGGCATTTGATGGCAGTTTAATCATTATTACTGCTCCGATGTTGGGGGGCTCTCTTGGGAGCAGGGATGAAGAACTCCTTGGGAAGATTTTGACGTAATGAGGCTGACAGTCATGGCAGGGGACCTGTAACTGATTGCTTAATGCATGCAGATGAAATGTTAATGGGAAAGCTGCATGTTGAGACACAGTAGTGGAGAGCTTTGCTTAAAACTGCTAACACTCTCCCAACACATTCCCCAACACCCAATGACAGCGACAGCAGGCAATTAGGGACATTGCAGAATGTGTCAACACTTCTACAAGCCTAAATCAGACAATCCAATATGCGCTTTAATTGTTCTTTGAGAACATTTTAAAACCATGACATGAAGCACGTATAGACCAAACAGACAAATCTATTTGTTTTTTTGGTTGTTAATTGCCTATATATTTTTTTTACCATCATGGTGGAGACTTTCCATTGACTTCTGCTGATATATAATTGAATGTTTATTATAATTAACATTAACATTAATTAAGTTTCCACCAACTTGGAGCATCTGAACAAAAGAATAAAAATACAGAATTTATATATTGATTTGATTTGAAATTATTTCATAATATTACCAGTATGTTATGTTTAAATGGCTGCCAGGGAAGAAAAAAAAGCATGAATACAAATTTTGCATACCTGAGCCACTCCCCGTGCATACGGGTATAAATAGGTAACAGGTGCATCCACTCATCAGGTTTTATGCTGAGGAGCCGAGAACTTGTCCCTGGCAACCAGCGATGGTTCGAGATTGTGGCATGGGGACATAATGTCTCCGTTCCCTCCATCAGAGAACGAGAGTTACATACATATCCAAGACTTTCCCTATCTGTCTGTCACTACGAGTACATGACGACATCAGGGGTCCATAGAAAGCGCCACAACCTGAACCCTGTCACAACCCTATGCCGTTGCAAATGTTGACAAGAAGCCGCATGTTAGACAAATGCTACGCAAAGGTCGGAACCTTCCCACCGCCCCAGCGTGAAATTCGCTGCCCTTGGTACCCGCAGGGACCAGAGGGGAGTATACTGCTGCTGGTGACAGACAAGCCGCTGTTCCTTTCACCACAGAAATATCTTAACAGAAGGGATTTCGACCTTCAAGAAAGATTACTTCAAGTCTTTCCTATGAGTTATTACAGCTTGACAGTAACGACGGGGAAGCGAGCCTTCCAGAGAAGGGTGCTACAGAGGCCACATTATACCCGTAGGGAGGTGACATGTGGAGATACTGATATGGACTGACCCAGGCCTGGGGCAGTAGTACATCTGGAATGGGTCTCTGAGGCAGGTCCTAACTGATTAGGGATGGAACGACTGCCAGCAGAGAGTGACAGAATGATCTGTCCAGGGAAGACACGGGTTCACTGAGGGGGGAACCTTACCGTGGAAGAATACACATATGGGATCGCCTGAAGGGAATCAAGCCATATGGACACCTAGCACAGTACAGGGGCTGACCGGAGACCCGGGCAAGCTAACACCGATACTGGGCCTGGCGTCAGACTGCTCCGCCCAGTCTGACTGCTGGGGGTGCTAGAGGATTCTCAACCAGGGTTAGCCGTCCAGAGAACTTACTGGAGGAGGAAAAAGGTGTTCGCATCCCCGGGTGAGGGGGAATGGCGCAGCAAGCGTGACACCAGCCAGCTCTTCCCGCCAATTACCTGTTACCCAACACATGAGAAGAAACTGGCTCAACGCGGCAACTGTAAAATCTCACAAAGGTGTTCGGTGTCGCCCAGCCCGCAGCTCTACAGATATCTGCCAGAGAGGCGCCATGCGCCAACACATAGGAGGAGGCAACACTCTGTGTGGAGTGAGCCCTCATCTCCAGGGGGCACAGCTCGCCTTGGGATTGGTACGCCAAGGTGATGGCATCCGCTATCCAGTGGGCCAACCTCTGCTTAAAGACAGCCTTCCCTTTCTTCTGACCTCCGTAGCAGACAAAGAGCAGAAAAGAGAGGCGAGATCGCAGCGATGTCATGCTCATACGCCCACAGTAGACACATGAGTCATCCACGAACGCAGCTTCAGCGTGTTGGATGCCCACACACTGAAGACAACGATCGTGTCCATCCTCAGAAGACAGGTAATGACCACAACCAAGAGAACATGGACGGAACAGCGTCTTTAAAAAGACGTGAGCCGTACGTGATTTGCTCTTTTAGGAAAACTGCTCTTTCAGTTGAAGTGCCCAGGGGAATCGCTGGTAGACAGGGACACCACTGTTCGCACCGTAATGGCAGCCAGAACAGCTTCCAGACAGATGACGGAATGGCTTTGTGGAGATCAAGCACGTTCATCCACTTTGCTCCGAAGCAAAAATCTGATGAGTGGATGCACCTGCCGCCTATTTATATCCGTATGCACGGGGAGTGGCTCAGGTATGCAAAATCCACTAGCCAAAATTCATTGCCATTTTCTCTTAAAGTCAGAGATGATTGGGGCTCCCAAGTAAATGCCCTAATGTCGTCACGACATAACACGTAGTGGTCGACAGATAAGAAACACCTTTTTTTGTGTGGAACGCATTATAATAATAGATATAAATGGGGAATTCTGAGGGGAAAGGTATGAACTGTGAGATAAAATGTCACAATTACCTTTTTATTTGTTTACTTTTTCAGAAAAAAAAAAACATTGTAAGATGTAAACTAATAAAAAAAAAAAAAGCGAGATGTAAACTAAGAACTCCAAGAAAAAAAGTAAAAAATTGTGAGACATTAACTCAGAATTCTGAGGAAAAAGTCAGAATTGTGAGATATAAACTGAGATTTCTGAGGAAAACAAAAATGTCAAAATTTTGAAATAAAAACTCATTGCAAAATAAAAGTTATAATTGTGAGATGTAAATTGAGATTTCTAAAGTAAAAAATTCAGAATTTTGAGAAATAAACTCTATTTCTCAAATAAAATTATAAAAAAAAAATGAAAGAAACAAAAAAAAGTAAAAAAAATTGTGATGAGAAAAAAACAGTTAAAATTGTGAGATGTAAATGTACAATTACAAGCTTATAACTTGCCGGTACAAGACATAATGGAAGCCCTGAATTGCGACGTGAAAAAAAAAATCAACGCGGGGGTAAAAAATATAGTGAATTCACAATTGTGAGAAAAAAAGTAAGAACTGTAAGATATAAACTTATAAAAAAAATTTTTTTTAAATCTGAATTGTGAGATAAAAAATCATATATAATATTAATAAACACCAGTCCACTATATAGCATGACTGACCGGAAATTTGTATTTCAGAGCTCTGTGTAATACTTATAAATGATTATATAACCTAATGCTACTTTCTGTTTTATGCTCCTAAACCTTACACTCAGATTTTTGCATTTTTAGATTTTCATTAAGAAATGTTTTTTTTTTTTCCCCAAATAGGGAGGCTTTTAAAAGAAAAAAAAAGCGAGATGTAAACTAAGAACTCCAAGAAAAAAAGTAAAAAATTGTGAGACATTAACTCAGAATTCTGAGGAAAAAGTCAGAATTGTGAGATATAAACTGAGATTTCTGAGGAAAACAAAAATGTCAAAATTTTGAAATAAAAACTCATTGCAAAATAAAAGTTATAATTGTGAGATGTAAATTGAGATTTCTAAAGTAAAAAATTCAGAATTTTGAGAAATAAACTCTATTTCTCAAATAAAATTATAAAAAAAAAATGAAAGAAACAAAAAAAAGTAAAAAAAATTGTGATGAGAAAAAAACAGTTAAAATTGTGAGATGTAAATGTACAATTACAAGCTTATAACTTGCCGGTACAAGACATAATGGAAGCCCTGAATTGCGACGTGAAAAAAAAAATCAACGCGGGGGGAAAAAATATAGTGAATTCACAATTGTGAGAAAAAAAGTAAGAACTGTAAGATATAAACTTATAAAAAAAAAATTTTTTAAATCTGAATTGTGAGATAAAAAATCATATATAATATTAATAAACACCAGTCCACTATATAGCATGACTGACCGGAAATTTGTATTTCAGAGCTCTGTGTAATACTTATAAATGATTATATAACCTAATGCTACTTTCTGTTTTATGCTCCTAAACCTTACACTCAGATTTTTGCATTTTTAGATTTTCATTAAGAAATGTTTTTTTTTTTCCCCAAATAGGGAGGCTTTTAAAAGAAGCTTTTATCAGATTCAGCTTACTACTGGGGGCAAAATTCCCTCAAAGAATAGCTAGTGCAAGTAAACCCACACACACACCCACACACACATCGACACGACCCTTGAGTGCCAGAAGCAAAAAGCAGCTTTGAATAATAGATAAAATTATAGATAAAAGGTGACATTTCCCATGCCATTCTTTTCCAGTGTTAATAAAAGGCTCTAATAAGAAGGTGACCTTTTTGGAATAGATTTGTAAATGTCACAAACCAAGCCCCTCTGTATGAAATTGGCACCTTAAACAGAGGCACTGAGAGGAAGGGAATGGGCTTCTTTTGCCTCATAACAAAAGATGTCACATGTCACATTCATTTACTGATATTCTAACGTTCACTTGAATCTGCAACCAAACATGATTAAAACACATCTTTTTAGGTCTTTAAAGTCAACATTACTGATTTTACAGAAGTTCAGGTGTGAAGGTTCAGGTGCAGAGAAATGTTGAAATTTCAGGAAGAACACACTGTCTTTTTTACTATACCAGTAAGTCCTACTTCAGTGATGAATATTTCAGTTGTGTTTTTATGGCCTTCATTGGTTATGAACAATTTAATGACTCATATTTCAGATGGATATTTATGACTTGCAAAGACAAGGAAGGTCATGAGGTTTTTCCTGTCCATGAAGGCTAACATAAAGGCCAAAGAGGCTTAGTTGAGAGGCTTAGTTCATGCCCATTCTAACTGAATAGGATTTTTGAGCCAAGTGGATTATTTATAAATATACTTTCAAAAAAAAAAGTTAATCAATCTTTGAAAATGAAGTTGCATAATTATTGAATTGGTCAAAGAAAAGTTCGGAAACTGTTTTAAATACTGTGGCAAAAATAATCCAATCTCATGGCAAACTTATATATTATATATTGATATATACTATGTATGCACTTTTTGGAAATGTATTATGTAACTTTTGTTAATCTTGTATTATCAAATTTATTGAAAAATTGACGTTCATCAGTTAAATATGTATAAAGGGACACAATAAGCAAGGCTTCAGCCTACACATTTTTCGGTAATTATGTTCATTTATTTTATTTTTGTGAAAAGTTGTCTGTGAGGACCGAAATAAAAAAATTTTTGATGATGATATTATATATTAAACTAGATATTAAACTTAGGTATATATTAATATATATATTATACTTTTTTCAACATTATATTTTAATATTATTATATATTATATTATTATGTGTATATACACCCCCCCCCCCTGAACCA
>NW_015505185.1:3561879-3578619 GCF_001515645.1 Sinocyclocheilus grahami | reverse complement strand
ATATTTAATTTTTATGTTTTATAACCCCCCCCCCCCCCCACACACACACACACATATATATATATAACGTGTACCTATTAGATATTATATTTCTCTCTCACACACACACACACACGCACACATCAACTCTAATATATGTTTATATATTTTATATGTTTCCCCCTTTTCGACATCTTTCTTATAGTAGAAAGTACACACAAAAAACACACTCTTCATCTTTAATGGAAAGTGAGGAAAAACTTTATACAAATCAAAAGTTATGGGTGCTCAGATATCATAAAACTCCTCAGTGGCTGCATATGGTTTAAGACCCTCCCACCTCTTCATCCGCAGCCATAAAAACAGAGTTCATATCCATATGCTTCTTGGACCCATTTGGCTTTCAGATTTCAGTATTAATTCAGTCAGTCTTCATTCAGGGTTCAAAGCTCTTCAGGCTGACTCGGCAGTGCAGAACAGCAGAGAGTATTATGGTGCACTCACTATGCATTTTACATGACTGGACACAGCATATCTTATTTGATGATGGCTCTTGTGTGAGAGAGATGAAATGTAGCCAGTGGGCTCTGAGCTTGTTTCTGAGTATCAGATGAGGAGGAGGTTTAGAACCTGTTGTATGGACTGCCAGAAGCTCGCTCTCCTTTGATTACTGCAAACAACATGAGCCTGGAGACTGTTTGTGTGAACATGGTTGGAATGGGACAGTTTATGCTCTCCAATTTCTGTTTCTTCCTATAAAGTCTCCAAAACATCAAGGTCTTTGTTCTATGTTTGTAATCACCTTCCATTTCATTTATCACATAGGAAGGTGACATAATAAAGGAAAAATAATTAAAAAGTACAGTGTTATAAAAGTTATAATATATATTTTGAATAAATGCTGTTCTTTTGTACCTTCTAGTCTTTAAAGAATCCTCAGTATTTCACAAAAAATATTAGGCAGCACTAACATTGATAATAATAAGAAATGTTTCTTGAGCAGTAAGTCAGCATATTAAAATGAACACTGAAGACTGAAGTAATAGCTGCTGAAATTCAAAATAGATTTTAAAATATGTTAAAATAGAAAAAAGTTTTAAAAATTGCAGTAATATTTAAAAATATTGCAGTTTTTAATGAATTTTTGATCAAATACTGCAAATGCAGCCTTGGTGAGCATAATAAACTCTTTTCAAACACATTGTGTCGTGTGGGAACAAATCAAACCACTTGAAAATGAATAATTTAATTGGACAAGATTAGCTCAAAATAACTATTCATTCTTGAATCAGACTAATCTGGATCTCGAGTTTACTTCACTGACTTTAATTGCAGCGGTTCTTGAGCTCAGCTCACTGGAGTGGAAACAAAATCAGTAAATAACAGCTTATGAAATAATGTAACCATCTAAAATGTAAATGTACATCTGAAGCTCTTTCTGGTCCTGTTTAATTTTTTATAATGTGTGCATAATGTGTTGTAATGTTTTGCTGTTCTCAAGTGTGTGTATTTGGAGGTCCATGTTTTTATGCAAGATGTACTTTGCTCTCAAACAAGTTTGTTTTTGCGGAATCCTGCTCTTAAGTGAAGTGGACCCTGGGGCTCAAAATGATGAGAACAGAATGCCAAAAACACTACAACATACTTGTGTGCCCACAGACACACCTACGCAGAATTTTACTTCCATGCATGCACATACAGTCATTTTCCAATACAAACATACACACACAAGTGCTGTGTGTCTGATAAGACTCATTGTCACTAATGGGCAATAATATTTGTAAATAATATGCTATTGTAGTAGAAGCGCTCTCGGGACATATCCCTGAGCTGAGAGATTCACAAGATCCAAAAGAGAAGAGAAGAAAGCCTTGAGCGTGTGTCCTTTTTAGACATTTTATTAGTATCCTACTACCTTGATACTATGACATTTTCTTCATTGAGTTTGAGAGTCAGTGGGCGTCAGTGACTCAGTAAAAACATATGCTACCATGAACAGGGGTCACAGGTGGCTTGCACAATCTTTCAAATGGACAGATAGCAACCGGAACGCTGTTAGATGTGTAAGCCTTCTGTTTATATGTGTACTTCATCTACTTTCTTAATTATATATATATAGTTATTTTTTTTCTTATATACATAACTGATCTAACAGTGTTGGTATTATTTGTTGTTACTCCGCTTTTCTTTGTTTTTTTCTCTTTCTGCAGGTTACATCGTTACGTCAGTAGATGGCGACAAGTAACTGCCTTTATGAGTGAATCACTGGAATCTTTTACTCAACCTATAAGTATGTTTGAATCTTCAGTATTCATAAAAGAGTAGGCCAGAATTAGTAGGCGAGTGCACTAATTCTCGAGAGATTCGGACGTACGAGTAAGTATACTTAATTTGCATTCTAAGATGCCTACACTCTAAAAAATGCTGGGTTAAATATAACCCAGCGCTGGGTTAAAAAGGGACAAACCCAGCTATTGGGTTGTTTTGACCCAGCGGTTGGGTTCAAAACAAACCAACTGCTGGGTCAACACAACCCAACCGCTGGGTCAAAACAACCCAATACAATTGACAGTTTTTATGAATGAGTCACTGAATCATTCTCTCAACCAATTCATTCAAAAACACTAAATCGCTCAATAGCAAAACATCATCACTATGTGCTGCAATGGTTTGCTGTGGCTTTAGAACTATTTTTGTTGGCAGAGCAAAGAAATGTAAATTACTCAATATTTTATCATTTTATGTATTTGGCATATAGTCTATATGAATTTATTAGCCTACAAAAACCGTTGGATGTCACATTACAATATGAACAATCAGAAATGACGCTTCCTTTCAACGCTAACCTCACTGAAATCTTTAAGTTCACTATAATGAATCAGTAATGAAGCAGTTCATAGAAGGGTTCTTCAAACTGATTCAAACTGGTAACTTTCTTTTTCATCTTTTTGAACTATTTTTTGAAATGTGTCATATGTATGTGATTAACTAAAACGACATGGTTCATGTGAATCGGTCTACACTTGCTTTGGATTTTGTTGTGGTTGCATGCACTCTGTGAGGTTAGCTCCATAGAAAAACATTTCCTTGTATTATTTTGCAGTACATTGTATTTTTAGTGCATCACAGTAAATAAGAACTCACATTCACTCCTCAGGTCAAATCTGATTTATTTTGCCATGGTGCTGCCGCAGAATATTCATCGCTGCAGAAGCGTTTTAGGAAACACTGCATTGTACTTCTGAACCTCATTTTCTTAATATGAAAACAGCCTATTCTCACCCCTCAGTTTAACCAGTTCCAAGACCCTAATCATTTAGAGAATATTAACAATAAATGTGGGTTGTAAAATAAAATGTGCCTTTTTTGCAATTTAAAATTGATCTTTTATGTACTCTATATACTGTAGGCTCATCAGGACAATTTCAAGACACAAACTACTCGTAAGTAAATATGACAATCACCAACTGCATTTCTCTATATGATTATACATTTTGCAAGGTCAGTGGATGATGTTTATTTCCTCTCTTCGTTTCAGTCGAGGAGTCAGAGGTCTGTTGATGAGCATATGTGATTACATGAGGCTGGAGATGGAAGATGAAGTGTGAAAATGGAGCGACCTGTGGGAGTCTCACAGCCTGCAAAAAATCGATATTGCTTTCCTTGAGATCCTCTTTCTCTCAGCATCTGTGAGGTATAGATTCCCATCTCCGCTATGCGTGGACTCTATGTGTGCCTAGTGCTGATGAAATATCTGTGATATTTACCATTGTTTAATCATATATGTGAGAAGGACTGAACTACAGAGCAAAACGAACAACTCAAACCAGCTTCAGCATGACTAGCTGAGCCTAAAGGCTGATGTCCAGTCAGTAATGAGTAGTTTCATTGAGTTCAGTCTGAAGATGGATTTACGATTGCCAGCCGGATGTGTTTTAAACAAAACAGGAGCAAATCTTACACCAATACAATCTCACAACATCTTATTCTCCCATCAGTCCCTCAGCCTATGCACCAGTAGGTATATGTCCGAGCCTATTAGTCCAGCCAGCTGTCACAAAAATGACACAGAGAGCATTGCTCAGTCATGGGGTGATGAGTGTGACTCATTACGCCACTGCTCGGTGCCTCCACAGGCTCTGCCGATAAGGACCGTCCCCCCGCCATGTCCATGCCTGGATGGAGTAATTGGACTGGTGAGGTAAAATGGCCACACAGACTCCAGGAACAGAGAATTAACTGCATATTGACAGCGTTAAACTTGGCAGCCTCTCAGGGCTGAATGTTGATTTTTTAACTGCCATTTTGCCAGAGTGAGAAACTAACAGAAAGACAAACCTTTATAAATAACAGAGCAGTAAACTCAGACAATAATAAGTGCTGTATTTTTGTCATCTGACAAGGTTAGAGAGTTCTTTCATCACAAAATCTATCCGCTCCATTATTTTTTGGAGTTTGTATAAAGATGCTGGCCAGTGAGAGACGGAGCTGTGTAAAAGGCTGATACGACTTAAAATAAAACAAGACCTTAACTATAAATAATGCTTTTATGCGTTTCTTTTAAACTGTTGCCAGCAAAGCAAGAATAAAAGGAATGCAGAGACTGCCAGCATTATCCTTGTTAGTGTCTGCAGATAGAATGTTTTACGAGACAAAGAATCCATACTCTGCTGGAGAAATTTATGACTTTCTTTGAAAAGAGGGTCTCGGTGTTGTTATGGAAACCTCCTCTAAATAGATGCTAAAAAGCTCAAGCCAAAGCAAAAGAAGCAGTTTTGAATGTGGAAATAAAACTTGAGCCTGTCTTTAATACACTGCGTTTGTAACAGGATGTTCAGGACATGATTACTGCTGCTTGCAACAATCACAAGTACTGTTCGTTTTCATTTTGGCTCACATCTCGTCCTGAACATGAACATGAATTATACCATGAATCTTGTGGCCTGTTGATAAGAGATACTGTATTAGTCTTCTAATTGATCAGACATGCTGGGAAATAGAAACAGATGACAAAATGTCTCGTAGACCTGCTTGCTTATCAGAATATCACAGACACTTTTTTTTCTGTGGCAACCAAATAAAAACCACCAGAACACCCAAGCAACAAAACAGTGACACTGAAAACTACTCAGCACAGCCTAGCAACTGCATAGCAATGCCTTGGCAAACACCCAAAACAGCAACCAGCAATGCATAGGGTCTTTAGAAATACATTTGCAGTGATAAAAAGTGTTCGATTTTATTCACAGTGAAGGGGTGAGTTCTGTGATCCTACGAACTACGAAATGCATCTCTCACATGGTCAATCACGTTAAAAATGTATATTTAAGTCAGTAATAGGATTTAATTTATTCAATTTTGCTGATAGGAAGGATAACACATTTCAACCATCTATGCACACCCTGGCAAAAGAATCGCCATTGGCTAGTAATTATTATTTTTTCCATTTACTTGCCAGACTGGTATATGTTTGTCAAATGGCACAGCTTTTTAAATATCTGAAAGTACACTCTTAACATCAGTCAGTCAAACATTATATGACACTATAAAGCATTATTTAATAATATAACTTTAGTAATTAGAATTAAAACTTGGTAACCATGTATGAATGCATATTTGTAATTTTAACTGAACTTAGGACTGGTGGTGTGTTTAAGATATTGTTGGTCATTCAGTAAAAAAAGGGTGGGAAAAACTTAATACCGATACTACAATAATACCTTGAATTCTACTACTAATAACAATATAAAAAGCACTAAGGATTAATGAGCTATTGAATATATAATATAATGAATATTAATCACGTTGTCTGCTTTCCCTGGAACTGATTTGCTGATATCAAAAACAGTGACGATTATAGGTGAGTGCCAGCCAATGATTGCCAGCCAACCTCTTCGGCCACCACCGGGAGCGCTGCAGCTCCATCGGCCGCCTCTGGGGGAGCTGCAACCTCTTCGGCCACCACCGGGGGTGCTGGAGCTTCATCGGCCACCTCTGGGGGCGCTGCTACCTCTTCGGCCACCACCGGGAGTGCTGCAGCTTTGTCAGCCACCTTCAGGGGCACTGCAGCCTCTTCGGCCACCTCTAGGGGTGGTGAGGCAGACCCATTCTTCCTCTTCCCCCTCCGTTTCCGAGAGTGTGGCACTGCAGCTTCATCTGCCACCTTCGGGGTCGCTGCAGCCTTGTCAGCCATCACGGGAGGTGCTGCAGCCCCCTTAGCTGAAGAACGTGCCAGGAACTCCACAAACCCCTCAAAGGATACAGGATTGCATCCTAGCATGCTCCAGGGGCTAATGGGCTCATCAAGGGCATAATTTAATAAATCCTTCAGCACAGAGTCATTATAGCCCAGCCCCTCTGCCGCGTTCCTGAACTCCACGGCAAACTCCCTCAGCTCGGTCCCTCGTTGACGGAGGGAGCTCAGGGTCTCCAGCTGGAGCATGCGCTGGTAGAGGGGGCTGGAGAGAGTAGAGACCGGTAGGCGGTGTGAGCCCATTCTCCGCTTAGTACCCATGTTGGCTGATCCGTTCTGTCACGGTGTGTGCGGGGAGATGAAGCGAGGACTCAATTGCAGGAGAAATGGTTATTTATTTTAATAATAAAAATGAAAAAAACAAACTCAAACCACCCCGAGGGGGGAAAAAACAGACAGGGAGGCCTAAAGCTGCACCACATGCAGACACGAAACACACACAATGAGAAATGACGGACACCAGGAGAATAAATAGGAACCAAACGAGGAGGCTAACGAGGGAGACACAGGTGGAGCAACTAAAACAATAACGAGGTAACAAGATGGGAGGGGCCAGACAATAGACAGGAGAGAGCACATGGCAACAGACAAACACAACACAAGCCATGTGCTCCCAGAACACAGTCATCTGGTGGCCCTCCTGGGCACACCCGCTGAAGACTGTGACAATAATAAAGTAAAATCTAAGAATTTATTAGCCAATGGTTAATATTAGACATCATTTAGTCACCCAGAGTGAAGATTTAGTCGTATATGCGAGTGATTTACTCACATTGTAGAGGGCTGCATTTAATAATAAATTTAATACTATGAAGAAAATGATAATAGCAAAAAGTTATATTGCTTAAATGGTTTTCATTTTATCTCTAAAAATGATGAACATAATAAAAAAAAATGGCAATAACCGGAAAAAAGTTAACATGTTTGCTCAAACAAGCCCTAATTCATGTAAATGTAGCCTATATAATAAATATTTTAATATTATAGAAATGTACTGGCCCATTTCTAAAGTTTACATGATTTTATTCTCTTTTTTCGTCTTAACGGCTCCTGCTTGCTGCAGTGGAATGGTGATGTAATATTGTAAACAATTTTCACCATTTCAGTAAATTTCCATATTTAAAATGCATGCCCTCAAAGTGCAACACTTACTGTATGGTGCTTGGCAGTGGACAAAATGGACTTACAAAACAACATTTGAATTGATTCCTTTTTGTAAACTGAGAGATGTGGATTCAGTCAGCAATTAAATGCTTTTCAATGTTTTTCACAGACTAGTCCTGGATTTGGGCAGGAGTAAAATCACAGACTAGTCCCTTTAAATGTTGAACTTACCTTACATCCCCATAAGAATGTATTACAATTACTGTCCAAATAAGCCTTTGAATATTATTTTGAAGTCAAAAAACTGTTATACAATGTGACTGAAGTGGAATCTGTTGACCCTCAAAGATGGTGAATAGTGGAGCAGTAAACGCTAGTGATAATGGCAGAGTCCCAGCCCGGTCTTGACTATGGGAAAATGGGTCTTATGCATATGCATGAGACTGGACCTCAGGTGAGGAGAGCTGTGACCCAGTTGCAGATATCATCAGTAATGCTGACATATGCAGAACTCACCTGAGAACCAAGTACCTCTGCGCTCAGAATGTGCATTTATAGTTTTTTATTGCAGTTATTGTGAAAATATGTCTATTTGACCCATCCGTAGCGTTGTTGGTTCCCCCTATATTATCCGTGTACTTGAACTGTTGCACACGGACGTGTTGTTAAGAGAATCATTTCCTTGTAATCAGTGTGGGAAATGACATTCCAGCCAAAGGCTGTAGATGTTTGTTGGTTATGGCTGCTGTTTATATTTTGGTTTGAAATAGACACTATTTTTCTCATAACGTTGAAGCACATCATCCGTGGGTCTGCTGGCCCTGGGCTCTCAGGTATTAGAGACAAATATCCAACACGCTGCTCAGTGCAGAATTTCATGTCTCTCCTGTTTTCCTATTATTGCAGAATACCTGTAACCTTTAACAGCTCCTGAGACTTAATGTCAACTCTATATGGTATGAACAACCCAGATTCCACTCCTGATAACAGCCCAGACAAAGGAAGAAAGGAAAATATACCAGTGATGTCTTACAAATTCAGATTGCATCTTCAGCAAAAAGACATGCATGGTTTAGCAAAACAAATTAGTTCAATTGCACCTCCTAAAATGGTGCTTTTCTGAAGATTATGCTGAAAACCCCTGTTGCCATGAGACCTATGGTTATTCATGCAGTCTACGGATTCAAGTTAATTACACACTAATCGGATGAAATTAATTTCACTTACTATGCTATCTGAACAAATGAATTGTAATTCTTTTCCTCTTTTGTTTCGTCAGACTAACTTGGGCGGGTACATTTAGACCTCTCAGCATTTTCAAGTAAAAACACCTTACAGGGGCATTGAAGATCAGCATAAAATGAATTATCCAAATCATGGACCATATGTTCATTAAACTGTGTTGATTTAAAGAGTACAAATACTGCATTTGTCTTTGTTTAATTGTGTGAATGAAAATGCATGTTTAATTTGATTATAAGCGTATGCACAAAGCAAATTATATATATTTAAAATATATTTATATTTACATTCATATTGGAATAATAATTGTAATTATTAATCCATTTAAATTATTATTGTGATATTTACAATATGTACATAATACAAATGCATATAAAATATGTATAACTTTTTATATATAATATTTTAAATATATATATTTTTTATATTATATATTTTAATTTAAATATAAATACAATATATTTAAATTGTAAATATATTTATATTATTATATTGATATTTGAAATATTTGTATATATTTATATAAAATATTTCTATGAAATATTGAAATATTTGTATATATTTATATAAAATATTTCTAAATTTTACTCACACACACACACATATATATATATATATATATATATATATATGTATATATATATATATATATTACTAATTTATTAACTAATATCATCTATAAGCACAACTTAACACCTTTTCGTAATGTTAAACTTAGTGTTAAAGTGTTAAACTTAAAAATATATCTATAAATTAACAAATAAGTGTTTTATATACCATAAAAGTTGGAATTCAAAAGCTATGCATGGCATGTATGTGTGCAGAATGCAAATAAAATAACATGAATTCATAAATAAAGTAAATAAGGTTAATTAGACAAATGCAATGCAAATTGGAAACATTCTCTCATTGCTTCTTAATGAGCAATATAATTGAGCGGCACCTTGACCATTAGGATTGTCATCAGTTAACAGCTTGAATCACAATGAAAGCATAAAATGAGGAAATAACTGCAAAGCAACTTGTTTTATTGTGTGTGTCTGTAGTTATGGACATGCACAGGTGTGTGCATGTATTTTTGTGAGTACAATTGTGTGTTCATCATCTGTCAGTTCCCCAACACCACATGTGGAAGAGGGTGAATCGCAGATGTAGCAGACCAGTGGTCAGAATCACGGCCTGCATCTGCAGCCCAAGACTGATTGATGCATCTCTAAATGAGCCCCAACAATAACTGAGTGTCTGTGTCAGCGCCTGCTTGCTTAAGCTTCTTTAGCCTTAAAACCAAGCGTCCAGAAGCACACCTACACAGACTGAAAGCGCTCAGATGGTGGCAGGCGTTTTTGTGCTCACAGTATTGACAAGCATTTTCTGAGCAATCCATCAACGCAAAAGAAAGAAACCCCTGCTCTCACAACTGCTCTCCTCACTTACATCATGAAGTGATATAATCTCAAAGTAATGCATTATGTCTTTTCCAGCTGCACTCCAAATTACAAGGTTTATTTTGCAGGCTGTCAGTTCATTGCATCATTCAGTTTTATTGCTGTTCGAGGTTAAAAGGGAAGTTAAAGATTAGTTCACCGGAAATGAAATTTCTCTCGTGTCATCCAATAAAGCAAAATCCTTTTTTTCTTGCCAAAACATATTTTAAATATACTGTAAGTTGGAAACAGTGAAGCTTAATGGCATATATTTGTTTCAACCTTCATAAACCAAAATATATTTCAGAATGTATTTCAAGGGCAAGAAAATAGATTTCCAGTCTTACAGTAGCCTACAGTTGACACATGCAAATGTGGATTGAATGGGCTACTCAAACTAAACTTACAACAATTTATTTATAACGATTTAATGATTAATTATTTTAATATATTGTAATTTTTTGGATCATTGTAACATATGTTCCTTGCTGATTTTTGTTGAAATGCGTTATATATTCACATGTGTTATAGACAACAAAAAAAGTTTTTTCTTCAAATGTGACATATGGGAATGTTTTATCTTAGATTGAAATATGTGTAGGGCAAATAAACATTTTGAATGTTTTTTTAATAAATTCATACATATATAGGTAGAAAATATATTTGCATAAATATATTTTGAAACATTTTAGCAAATTTTTTTACATTTGTAATGTAATTAATATTTATATATTTTAGCAGATAAATATAGCAGTATGGTAAATAGATAAGTATAGTACATATGTTTCATGTACTATGCTTATTTACTTATCTACTTTCATTTCACATAATTGTACATATTTTAGAAAAAACATATTTTTGTTCAATTTGTATATTTAAAATGAAATAATATAATATACATTTAGTAGTATATTTAATTAATATTAATATATATTTTAAAATTAATTAATTTAAATAATATTGGTATTTAAGCCTGTATGACTTTCTTTGAAATAAAAATAAATAAGTATATAAAAAAACAATGGTGCTTGTTCTTTTCCATGCAATTACAATGAAAGAAGACAAAATGACACAAAAGCACCAGAAGAAAATCCTAAAAAACTATTTCATAACTCATGTGCTATATTCCTACCAAGTGAAACAGATCATTACAACTATTCCTTTGAAAGTATTTTTATGTCATGTTTTTTAACTTTTAATTTATTATTTAACCCCATTCTTATTGTTCACATGGTGAAATGTCTCTTTAATTGTCTTTAACTGCAGTTAGGATTGGTTACCATCTGCTGAGCTTTGATGTTTGTGAATCTTGAGCGCTTCAGATGTCAGTGTTCAGAATTCAATGAAGAACCCAAGAGACAATGATGCAATGCAGAGGACAACTAAGAGGCAAGGATGTCTGCTTGATGTTTTCTCACTCTTTTGATTGCGAGTGTGTGTGCAGTCATTTTAGCGCAGATGCAGTACTCATTTCTAAGCCAAAGCAAGTGTGTGTTTGACTTGGTAATCATCAAGCATTGCACCAGGGGAGTGTGTGTGCACAGATGACATGGCCTAGATTTCCTCCAAAACATCCCGGGGCAACCAGATGAGCAAATGAACCACGTGGCATCACCTCAAACAGCTGACCCACAACTCCAGCACGTCCTTCACATGTGGCACAAGCATCTCCATCCCTCTTGCTGACCAAGATCTGACAGCTGTTGTTTTCTTAGCATTTTGGGATTGCTGACTGCCTGGCCCTTCTTTTGTTCACACATCAGTCACTGCATTTTTCAGACGTCTGGATCACATTGTGCTGGTGTGCAAGTTGTCAGTCTGATTTTGACTCAGTGAATGTGCAATATGCATAAGAATATAGATGCACAATGAGCAGTGGAATAAAAAAAGTTACCAGCTTCCTAACTTTCTTCAAGCATCTCCGAAACTTTTAATAAAAGACAAACCGACGACAATCTTTCTGTTCACAATTTCATAAATGGATTTCTGCCTTGGTGCTAAAAGTGAAATACGAATCATATAAAATGCATTTTCTATTGTCATCCAATGCATCTTTTAAAACAACAGCAGAAAATGGCCATAGGTTGCATTCCTAGGGAACATACTGTATATACTGGCAAAAAATTATAGTTTGAATAACTAGCAGAAATACAGGTAGGTGGGGCTTTTTAAAGGATGCATTTTACTTTTTTTTTTTTACATCCCAATAAAGCGTTTTTTCATAACTATATATATGCAAATCAAACCAGAATTCCATTGTCTTATATTGTCCATATATCATATTCTATTACCCATATTCTCTTTTACTGATCAATTTAAACAGACCAGATAGCACTTTTACAATTTATAAACAAGTAGAAAAATATGTAATATTTATTTATTAATTAAATTTTTTTTTATCATTTATTACCATTATTTTATACAGTTTGATTCAAAATTTTGGGATCAGTAAGATTTTTAAAGTAAAGAAGTTGCATTTATTTGCTTAAAATACAGAAAAAAAACAGTAATTTTGTGTAATATTATTGCAATTTAAAATAACAGTTTTCTAGTTGTAATTAGGGCTGTCACGATATTAGATTTTTCACACCATGGTTATTGTGTCCAAAAGATATATCACGATATCTATAGAAACCTTAGGGAATCAGCCAAATTATTTTTTTACATTGTTCATTTAGTTTTTCGTTTTACCCAATGAACATAAGGATACTGATAAACACAGGGCACATGCATCTTCATCGTCTTCAGGTCACAGCTGACCTGAGACTCTGGCTTTTTCTGTCGTCTTTGAAGCTCCCTATGAAATAGCATGAGAGGAAATACTGTCAAGTTCAACAGTATAATAAATAAATATTAACATAAAACTGATACTTTAACCTGTTAACTTGGGTACGCATATTTTAATCTCTTTAACCTATAGTTGCGCCGGCGCCAATGAAGTCATGCAGTTAACGCGCTTCTAATTCACTATTAGGGTGCTTTCACACTAGCACTTTTAGTGCGCACCCGGGTTCGATTGACGTCAGAGTTCGGTTCGTTTGGATGATGTGAACGCTGTCTTCCGAACTCGGGTGCACACCCGCGAACCGTACCGAGTCTGCTTAAAAAGGGTGGTCTGGGGTATGGTTCAAGTGAACTCCGGTACGGTTCGCTGCTGATGTGAACGCAATCATACCAAATCACGGAAGTGAACCGCTATTAATGACGTAGTATTTGATAAAAATGTGTGTTTCACTCACTTTCCTGATGCGCTACAAACAGAGCTGTATCTCATTTCTGTTTACCTTCAGAGTACTTTCGAGCATTTGCAGTAACGTTACATTCGTAAGGCAGACGTAAGTGTCATTATGTACTGAAGCTTTGGAAACAGAACCAACGGTTCAAAAACATAAATATAAAATTGAAGAGAGCCTTGCTACGCATTTTGCCGTCTTCTCCTGTGCCATCGTTACTAAGCAACGGGGTAAAAAGCTGCTGGCTTGATGACGCAAACGAACCGCGGTTCGGACCCAAATAATATTAACGTATTATTGTACACAGTCCAGCGGGGGAGGGGGAGGGGGGAGCAATCGAACTCGGGTTCGGACCAGGCAATCGAACCAAGTGTGAAAGCACCCTTAATGTGCACCTAGAACGACCGCAGATGAGGCATTAAGTGAATGCACTGCGACCAACTTTACATTTTACAGAGTTTAATGTGGTCGCTCAGTTTTTCTAGATCAGTTTTAATCGTGTAATAGATTTGAACAAAGAAATCAATTGCTACACAAAGGCAGTATTGGCCATTACTTGATTGCGAATACAAATACAAAAAATTAGACGAATAAAGAAAATGCGGTACTTATTAAAAGAATCACCCTTTTATTTAAATATATGAAAACAGGAAACTGCTGTTAACAAGTTAATGTAACATTTCCCATTCAATGACTAGTCAAATAATGGCAACTTACTGTCTGGATAATATTGAACATGGTTCTTCTGAGATATATTCATCTGCAGACCCCGCACCATGGATACTATTGGTTCTTCTCGGAGTAGTGCGTCTTCTTGTGTGACAGGTGTCGGCGTTAAGGCGCAATACTGCCACCTGGGAGGTCAACCAGGTACTGGCGCTGGAGTAGGCTATTTGCATGTCGTGTTATCATAAGTGTCCTGTTCATTTTAAATATCATGGTTATCGCCAATATTGGTATAACGTCACACCCTAAACTAACACGATATCGATATTTCATGATTTGAATATCACGGTTATCGTCAATACCGGTATATCGCGACACCGCTAATTGTAATATACTTTAAAACATAATTTAGCAGCAAAGATGAATTTTCAGAATCATTACTCCAGTCTTCAGTGTCACATGATCCTTCAGAAATCATTCTAATATGTGGATTTATAATCAATGTTGTGCTTCTTAATATTTTTGGGACCTGTTATGTTTTTTCAGGATTCTTTTAAAAAAAAAAAAAAAAAAAAAAAAAAAAAAGAACAGTGTTAGAAATTTAGTTTTACAATATACACTACACTGTAAAAAATGCTGGGTTGTTTCAACCCGACCTTTGGGTCAAATTTGGACTAATCCAACTTTTGGGTTAAAAATAGGTGATTGTCTTCAGAAAATGTTTTTATTATGCTGGTTGAAAGTCTCTTCACATCCCGATAGCAATCATTAAGTTAAGTGGTCTAAATGTGTTTATCTGTATTTATATATTCTGTGGAAGGCGTAGGACCAAGAAATGTTCATCCAATCAAAACGCTCGGTCCGAGTTCCTAGCTGCCTGTCAACGTATGTATTAGCATACCTCTGCGCACCCAGTTCGCGCAGACAGGATACGTCATCAGTGTGTTCACGCACGCTGTGCAGACAGAGCGAGAATGACAGACAAACATCAACAACCTGATCTTCCTTCCTGGTATTGTAGTACTTTTAAAAATTTTCTCACCAGTGAATGACACATGATGTAGCCCAGCGGTTCCCAATTCCATTCCTCGCGCCCACCTGCAAATTTTGCATGGCTCGCTTAGTTAACACACCCGATTCAGATAACCAGCTCGTTAGAAGTGAGCTACGTGCATGAACTGTGTTCCGATTGATATGATCCCTACATAGTGTTCATTGCTCCCTACTCCCTGAGCGGGGGAAATCCATTGAAGTTTACTTCACTTCGGAACATGGGCTGGAATTGGGAACCACTGATGTAGCCTATTGTAGTAATGTTGTCTCTGGTATTCTGGTCTGTGAGTGTAAATGCGTTCATGGGGCGTGGCTTTGGACGGCGATTGCATGGAGGGTAGGACGTTCGCTTTCAGTGCTATCAGGCTAAAGTTAGCATTTTCTAAGCATTTTCTAAGGTTAGATCTCCTACTGCACCTTTAATTTAAAAATGTAACCCAACAGGTTGGGTTAGTCCATATTTGACCCAAAGTTGGGTTGAAACAACCCAGCATTTTTTTTAGAGTGTACTATTCAAAAGTTTTAGATTTTAATTTAAATTTTTCAAGAAATTAATACTTGTATTCAGCAAGGATGTGTTAAATTGATAAAAATTGACAGTGAAGACTTATATTGTTAGAAAAGATTTCTATTTTGAATAAACGCTGTTCTTTTTAACTTTTTATTCATCAAAGAAAAAAGTATCACGGGTTCCAAAAAAATATTAAGCAACAGTTTCAACACTGATAATAAATCAGCATTTCTGAAGGATCATGTGACACTGAAGACTGGAGTAATGGCTGAGGAAATTCAGTGCTGCATCACAGAAATAAATTACATTTTAAAGTATATTACAATAGGAAACCAATATTAGAAATTCCAATAATATTTCACAATATTATTTCTGTATTTTTGATCAAATAAATACAGCCTTGATGAGCATAAGATACTTCATTAATAATATTACTGATCCCAGACTTTTGAATGGCAGTGTATATACACTGAACAAAATTATAAATTGTAGACTTTTGTTTTTGCCCCCATTTTTCATGAGCTGAACTTAAAGATCGAAGACTTTTTCTATGTACACAAAAGGCCTATTTCTCTCAAATATTGTTCACAAATCTGTCTAAATCTGTGTTAGTGAGCACTTCTTCTTTGCCGAGATAATCCATCCACCTCACAGGTGTGGCATATCAAGATACTGATTAGACAGCATGATTATTGCACAGGTGTGCCTTAGGCTGGCCACAATAAAAGGCCACTCTAAAATGTGCAGTTTTACTGTATTGGGGGGTCCGGGGGGGTCCGAAAACCAGTCAGTATCTGGTGTGACCACCATTTGCCTCACGCAGTGCAACACATCTCCTTCGCGTAGAGTTGATCAGGTTGTTGATTGTGGCCTGTGGAATGTTGGTCCACTCCTCTTCAATGGCTGTGCGAAGTTGCTGGATATTGGCAGGAACTGGAACACGCTGTCGTATACGCCGATCCAGAGCATCCCAAACATGCTCAATGGGTGACATGTCCGGTGAGTATGCTGGCCATACAAGAACTGGGATGTTTTCAGCTTCCAGGAATTGTGTACAGATCCTTGCAACCTGGGCCCGTGCATTATCATGCTGCAACATGAGGTGATGGTGGTGGATGAATGGCACAACAATGGGCCTCAGGATCCTGTCACGTTACCTCTGTACATTCAAAATGCCATCAATAAAATCCACCTGTGTTTGTTGTCCATAACATACGCCTGCCCATACCATAAACCCACTGCCACCATGGGCCACTCGATCCACAACGCTGACAT